>NC_080041.1:85122687-85422687 GCF_012489685.1 Lotus japonicus
GAAAGGAAGCATCAACATATTCTTAATGTGGCTCGAGCACTTTTGTTTCAAGCTCACCTTCCAAAGATTTTTTGGGCACATGCCATTATTCATTCTATTTTCCTTATCAATAGATTACCAACACCTATTTTAGATAACCAGTGTCCCTTTCAGCTCTTACACAAACAGCTCCCAGATATCACATTCTTAAAAGTGTTTGGATCACTTTGCTTTGCATCTACCCTAGCCAGTCATAGGACCAAATTTGACCATCGAGCAAAAAGGTGTGTTTTCCTTGGTTTTAAGTCAGGAACCAAAGGTTACTTGGTTTATGATCTTAACACAAGAGATATTTCTATATCTAGAAATGTTATCTTTCATGAGAATATTTTCCCTTATAAGCTTCACAGAGATGATCATGAGTGTGAGTCTAGTACATTTCCCCAGATTCCTTGTTTACCATCTGAACCTTTTGATTATGAGTACCCTATTCCACCAGATAATCCTGTCCAGATACAGCCTTTGTCCTCAGGTCCTTCTCAAAACTCAGAACAGCCAATTGTCCACAGGGTTTCTCAGAGACCTAGAAAGCAACCTACCTACCTACAGGATTATCACTGCACACTTGCTGCAACCTCTACTGTTGTGCCAGCCAACTCTTCAAGCAAAGGTACATCTCATCCTCTTTCTCAAGTAATTTCTTATCACAAGTTAGATCCTTCATACCATGCTTTTATCATGAATATTACCACCACTGTTGAGCCTACCAGATATTCAGAGGCTGTTAAGCATGAGTGTTGGAGAGTTGCTATGAACTAGGAAATTGAAGCTCTTGAAAGGAACAATACATGGCTCCTTGTAGATAAACCCCCTGACAAGACACCAATTGGGTGCAAATGGGTTTATAGAATCAAGTACAAGCAGGATGGGACCATTGATAGATATAAGGCACGTTTGGTAGTAAAGGGATACACACAGATTGAGGGCATTGATTTCATGGACACCTTCTCTCCTGTGGCCAAAATGACTACTCTTCGGGTATTGTTGTCTCTGGTATCCACTAAAAATTGGTTTCTTCATCAATTGGATGTGGATAATGCTTTTCTTCATGCCAAATTGGATGAAGAAATTTATATGTCACTTCCTCAAGGCATGAACTCTGATAAGCCTAATCAAGTATGCCTTCTTCAAAAGTCCCTCTATGGTCTCAAGCAGGCCAGTAGGCAGTGGTTCTCTACTTTGTGTCAAGCTCTTCAAGGTCTGGGATTCACACAGAGCTTTGCAGATCACACTTTATATGTCAAGAAATCAGCAACTGGTTCGTTTACAGCTTTACTTTTATATGTTGATGATGTATTGTTAGCTGGAAATGATATGGATGAGATCAAGTTAGTGAAGCACTCTCTTCATCAGAAATTTCGCATCAAAGACTTGGGTGAAGCCAAGTTTTTCCTTGGTCTTGCAATTGCACGATCCCAAAAGGGGATTATTTTGAATCAACGCAAGTATGCACTGGAATTACTCTCTGACTCAGGTTTGCTTGGTGGGAAATCAGCTACAACTCCAATGGATTGCTCTCAGAAACTCAGTGCTAGCTCAGGCACTCCACTCTCAGATATCAGCTCTTATAGACGCCTCATTGGTCGTCTTCTCTATCTCACCACCACAAGACCAGATATTGCATATGTGGTTAATCAACTGAGTCAATTTCTATCAGCTCCCACAGACATGCATGAAGCTGCAGCACATCGTGTCTTGCGTTACATCAAAGGCAGTCCCGGTTGTGGACTCTTCTACCCTGCTGCTTCTTCAACAGTTCTAACAGCCTTTAGCGATTCAGATGGGGCTGGCTGTGTGGATACTCGCAAATCCATTACAGGGTACTGCATGTTCTTAGGATCTTCCTTGGTGTCCTGGCGTTCAAAGAAGCAAACCACCACCTCAAGGTCCTCTTGTGAGGCTGAATATCGAGCCATGGCAGCTACTGTTTGTGAAGTCCAGTGGCTCATCTACTTGTTACAAGATCTTCAGGTTTCACAAACATCCCCTGTTTCCATGTTCTGTGATAACCAATCTGCTATGCACATAGCTCACAATCCAAGTTACCACGAGCGGACTAAGCATATTGAACTGGACTGTCACATAGTTCGTGAGAAGATCACGCAAGGACTTGTGCATTTGCTTCCAGTTACTTCCTCACTTCAGCTCGCGGACATCTTCACAAAGCCATTATCTCCTGCTCCTTTTCGCCATATTTTCTCCAAACTGAGATTGTACGACATACACTCTCCAGTTTGCGGGTGGCTATTAGATATAGTGAATAAATAGTTTACAGCTTTACTTTTACCTTTACCTTGCTTATCTCAATTACTGAGTCGGTTACTTGGTTAATTGAGATGGTTAGGATAGTTAGGTTAGTTTCTTAAGTTTGTTAGTCAGTTAGCTGATTGGTTAAGAGTAACTTTACTCTTTGCATTGTATATAAGCAAGAACCTGTACAAACCTAATTCACTCATTCATTTTCAGTCAATAACAAAATTCAGTTTCTTCTACCTCTTGCTTCTGCAATTTGTTATCTAATGCTAATTTGGTCATTGACATTAGAATCGATGCTATGTGGCAGTGAACCAACATTAATTTGGCCAATCAAATTATCGCCAATCAAAATTACTACTAATGGTGGTCTCGCTGATGCTAGTTAGCTTAGGAGTGGAACACAATTAAATTTTAAAGTTTATTGTCGGCTAATCAAACTCTATCAACCAAAAATTAGCGTCAAGACTAACGCTAAATTTCAACGCGAAAACAAGTCTTTGTTGTACTTATTATGGCAAGAACGGCCTTATGTGTTCTCTGTTGTAGAGTACATTTTGTAATTTAAGACTATGATATATATGAGAAAGACAATATACAGATGACTTAGTAAGATATTTAATAGTACAAACATTTATTGCAAAAGGAAAAATATACAATGAGAAAATGCACCAATGCATGCTAGCTAGTTTGGTAGGTCAGAGATAGAGTAATATCTTATGGTGTGAGATAGACTAGCCTGTCCTTGTTATTGTCATTAAGACGAAACAACCACCATACACACACATATATATAAGTATGCATTTTAGTTTGGGCGGTCTTGGGAGGTGAATTATCAAAAGTTCCAACTCCAAAGGAATGATGATTGATTGGAGAATAGATCATCAGCAATGTTATCCTCATAAGGGGTTGTTGGTGGAGCTGAATAGAATTGAAAATCACCAGAGTGCATCTTGTCTAGCTCAGAAGAATAGAGCCCATATTCACCACCAAGATTAATACCACCATTGTCATTAGTGTTGGACTCATTGTCCAACACGTTCAAAAATGTCCAATCAATCGTGTTCATCATGCTTCCATTTTCTTCCACTTGCATTGTTGCCCCACATTGCTCATGCATAGTGATAGTAGAGTTGGAGGACGAGGCTGCAGTAGTAGTAAAGTTACTCTCCCTTCCGATGTGGGACTCAAAATTAGCAATATCAGAGCTTTGTTGATGGTGGTGGTGTTGTTGTTGTGGTTGGTATTGATTTCCAAACTTAGCAGCAACCTCTTGAATCTCCTGCGGAGTGAGAGATTGGTTACCAGCTGCAGCAGCCACATTGATGTCAAGATTGAAAGGAGTGTCAGGAAAATTGAAGCTAGCATGTCGGCCACGCAGTAAGTAAAGAGCACAATCAAAAGCTCGTGCAGCTTTCTCAGGTGAATCATAAGATCCCAACCAAATGCGTTCACGGCTGTTGGGAAGCCTGATTTCAGAAACCCATTTTCCCCACTTTCTCTTTCTCACACCTTTGTATAACTTGTTGTTATCAGAAGATGAGGAAGCCATAGCATGCTTCTTCTTCTCCTTGTCCATTTTTAGATATTGTCCTATGATGTTGTTGTTGTCTTTCAATTTATAGAGTTGACAAATGAAGAAGATTATATATAAATGATGGTAAGTGTGTGTGAACTAATTGTGAAAGATTCATGGTTTTGGTTTGGAATTGGGTTTTGAATGGTGACTGAAGGGTCTAAACTTTAAACGTGTTGATCGGAAATGAGCGTAAAAAGAGTGTGTGCATTTGGCTGAATGAATATGAGTCAGACACGGTAGGGCCAGATTTTTAGTATTTTTGTGGTAGAATATGAGAAGAAATAGAGCACGTGTGGATAACTGTATGTGTAGGACAACGTTGACATCAAATTATGATTATGATGGCTTATCATGGTATTCATTCTTTGGGTTAACTCAAGTGGTAATAGTTAGATGACATAAAAATTTGGTGAGATAAAGAATTAAGAGTCAGAGTTCGAATCCTGGTGAGAGGCTAATTTATTAATATTACTAACAAATACTAACATTTGCTTATAAAAAAAGAGTAGACAGACAATTATAAGTTTAGTCTTCTTGAAATTCTGAGATTACATTTAATGGATAGGTTTCTTTCGATGAAACATTCTTTATATATGTTGTACAAGTATCGATCTAACACTGAATTAAACTGTTAAGAAACTCAACTATCTACCGGATAATGTTATTGGTATGATATAGCTCTCTCATGTTTTGGAATTTTGTGATAAGTTGGTGGACCACGGGTTTGTCCCACATATATATGATGATATTGACATGCACACACTGACAGTGATGTCACTGACTTGATCGGTTATAAGGAGGTGAATTACTATTAGTTTATGTCGATGAACGATGATGTTTGGGAACTTATCTAGAAAGGAAGTAAAAATGTTTCCCAGAGTTGTAAAATATGTGGAATGCTCTTTTCAGTCTTTTGCTTTATTTTTTTCTTTTCTGATAATATAGGATGTTCAACCTATAATGTGAATTAGTGTTGCAGGGGAAATGATGAGAGGTAAAAAACTTCAAACATCTATTTTTCACACCACGTTTTAATGCACTAAATTTGTCATCGCACTTGTATTCAAAAGTGGGGGTGGGGATAAAAGAAAGGATTTGTGAGAGCATTCCAAACCACACAAAGATTTGGATGTAAGGCAGCATGAAATCATTTTAGAGTGTAAGGGTAAACCGTCCTTATAGATGTACCTTTGTGCAGACTATAAACGGTTACAAAATGGTTTGTGATTGGTTTCATTATTTGGTAAACCGTCCATATAGATGCATGTACCTTTGTGCATACCAAAATGGTTTATGATTGGTTTCAATATTTGGTATGTTGTATTAAACATGAGAGTAAAATTTTTTCCTTGTTAAAATTGTATTGTATATATAACTTTATTTTTCAATTTACTCTTATACATTAAAATAAAAAATTATTTAATCAACATATAAATGATGGATAAGACCTATTACAATTATGATATATAAGTTACTTGAAGTTATTTAATCCACTGCTTCAACCACCTCCCTCTACTACTCCAACCGTCGCCTTTGCTATCACCACCACTGCCACCATTTCCGCTGCCGCCATCACCACCACCACCCTTCGCCATCGTCCTCACCGCCATCGCTCTACAACACCATCGCCCACACCACTACTTCTATCACAACCACCACAACGTAACCAACTTCACCATCACCCTCACCACCCTCTACTACAGCCACCACCACTACCACCACCACCATCCACTACCACCGCTAACACTGCCGCCACCGCCACCACCCTTTGCCATCGTCGCCACTGCCACCATTGCTCCTCCACTGCCCTACAACACTGCCACCACCACCACTACTGTCATTGTCACCACCCCATTCAAGTCTACCACCCCTCCCAATCTCCTACACCATCCTCCGCCATTACCATCGCCACTATCAGGCACCGCCACCACCCACCACCATTATTGTCAGTGTCGCCACCACCATAATCGCCACAACTGCCCTCCACTACTGCTACCACCATCGTCATCTCTACCACCACCACAACCACTACCCTCGAACAAACATATGATTGTATCAATTCAAATGATATGATAAGTTATATAGTGTTTAACCAAACATTATACATTATTAATTTTTTATCAAGTCTAATCGTATCAGGCTTAATACTATCAAGCTTAATACTATTAACCCTTAATACTATTAACCCTCATAACAAACAGACTCTAAGCGATATGTGGTTGATCAATGAATTTTTTACATTCACAAAAGTGATATTTAATATTTACCGCACTTTATCAACACATTCATCAATATTGTTTCACAAACTCACTCTCTTTTTTATTTTTCTTAGTTTGTTTGAATGAATCACAACATAACTTACTTCATTTTGTATTTTCAAATGTATTTCATAACCGGTATCCATGAGATCAATTACTTCAAGACTCGAAGATCGCATTTAGCTGGTAAGCCTCTCCCAACAAATTATTTTTCATAGACAGCACCTAGAAATCACAACATGTCTTAACATGCATGCTTCTTTCCATCAAATATCTTCTCCTTTTATTTTCTTAATCAACATCCCAACAAAATATTCTGAATAACATCGTCCAAAGTTTAATGATCGAATCATGATCAAACCATGATCGAACTGATTATCAGAACATCGATTCTAATACAACATCTACAACAACAATAACAAAAACAACATAAACCTCATTGCACTAAGTGAAGTCACCTATACGGATCACAAAGCCCAATTAAAACAAGATTTTGTGCTATGAACTAATACTCTAACAATACTAGTTACAAAAAATTGCAGGCCCAATAGAAAAACTATGAGGCCCACCACCCACGGCCCAAGGTTGTTCATCCTGGGTTCACTTCAGTTGTCACCACCACCACTCACCAGCGACGGAGCATTTCCACAAACACCACACCGTCAACCGTCACAGCGCAATGCAGGTAGCTTCAGGAACCACTGAACGGTGGTTGAGGACAATAACCGGTTGCTCCAACCGCCACTGGCACCACCACTCCCTCCGATGGATGACAACCAGCAAGAGAGTCCAAGACCGGAGCAAGAAGAAGAGGGTTCACGAGCTCGAAGAAGCAACAGAGAAATGGAAGATAGTCTCCAAAATCGTCTTCCTCATGGAGCTTCTCAAGCAGGAACCCGAGATGGTAACCCCCATTCGCACCCTCGAACAGTACCGCAAGCAGATCAACCTCCCCAAACCGCACCGCGTCTCCGATTTCCTCCGCAAGACGCCGAAGCTCTTCGAACTGTACCAGGACCGGAAGGGAACGTGGTGGTGCGGGTTGACTGAGAGAGCAGAGAATTTGATGGAAGAACACGAAAGGGTCGTCGAGGAAAATGCGGATAAAGCTGCTGAACATGTTACTAGGGTTTTGATGATGTCGCTGGATAAACGGCTTCCGGTGGATAAGATTGCGCATTTCCGGCGAGATTTTGGGTTGCCGATGGATTTCAGAACACGCTGGGTGAACCAGTATCCTGAGCTTTTCAAATTGGTGAAGTCTCTTGATGATGGGGTTGAGTTTTTGGAGCTGGTTTCTTGGAACCCTAATTGGGCAATCACTGAGCTTGAGAAGAAGGTAGCTGGAAACGAAAACGAAAGCGGCGAAAGCGCGAATTCGCATACACCTGGTGTGCTATCTCTGCCATTTCCTTTGAAATTTCCTGAGAATTACAAGAGGGTGCATCGATATTACAAGGAACAGATTCAGCTTTTTCAGGAGAGGTCTTATTTGTCTCCATATGCTGATGCAAGGGGTCTTAAGGCAGGGTCTAAGGAATTTGATAAGAGGGCTGTTGCTGTTATGCATGAAATGCTGAGTTTCACCATTGAGAAGAGGCTGGTGACGGATCACCTCACGCATTTTCGTTGGGAAATGGTGATGCCTCAGAAGCTGATGAGGCTTCTGCTGAAGCATTGTGGTATCTTCTATGTTTCGGAGAGGGGGAAGAGGTTTAGTGTGTTTTTGACTGAAGGTTATGATGGTTCGGAGTTGATTGAGAAATGCCCCTTGGTGCTATGGAAGGATAAGGTCTTGAGTCTTGTTGGTTATAGAGGGAGGAAGAAGAAGTTTGAGACATGCAGTGACGAGGAGGAAGATGATGTGGAGGAAGATGATGGTGGTTTGCGTTTGCCCGAAAGTGATTCTGAAGATGAGAGGTTGCACGTGCAGCTTGAGCAACAGGGTACCATGGACTTTGAGGATCCTTTAGTTGAGGACAATTCGGAGATGGATGTTCGAGAGATTAACTGAGCATATGAATTTTTTTAACCTTCTTGAGGTCGGAGCAGTGTTGTTAAATATCCGCTATGGCGACCCAATGGCTGAATTCTAGCAAGCCGCCATGGCTGATATTCTGCCATAATCTGCCATAGGCCATCAGTATTTTTCAAATGTGTCTGTTTTTGGCTTTCCGCTATTAACAACACTGGGTTGGAGTGGAGTTATATTTCAATTTGAACTTCAATGTCCTCTGGAGCATGCAATTTTTTATACCTTAATGTAAATCAATTTTGAGTATTGCTTTAATTGGTAGGTAAGTCTCAGATAACCTTGTAAACCTGCCATATTTTCAACGTGAGTGATATGCTTCTTTGGAAGGTAAGTCTTACAAAACAAACTAGATAACTTTTATGCATGAAGTTCTATACCAAAAAAGATTATCCTTGTAGCTGCATTATGGGAGTGAAAAGCTTATTTGTAAACATTTGGACAGAAGAAAACCATGACAACATGGTTATGAAAACTAAACAAGTTTAGCTGAAATTAAATAGGCAGTGACACATTAGGGAGAACAAGTAGATGCATCTTTATCAAAAAAACTTAAACTGGTTCTTGTCCCTAATGTTACAGGACACGAATATTTATTTTGGGTGATTGTACTGGATGAGTTTATAGTGGTGTTCATAACCAGACTTGATTATGCGGGGCAGGTGATGTTTTCTGCATGTTACCTGGTGTGATTGTTTGAAACTCTGTTTACAAACTGTCTCTTGTTGGTTTGAGTGTTTATAATGAAACTGCATTGGTCCTGTCCTAACTTAATTGAGGATCCTTAATCCTTTTCCTTTTATCTTAATGCTTTGAAGATGTTTTCGTGCTTATTGTTATGTCTATTGTCTCTAGGTACCCTTACCATCCACTTGTATATTTAAGCAATGTAGATCAGCTACTCAAGACGATCATTATCTCAATCACATTTGAGGCCAGTATCCTGATTTGTTATATTCTGTTGAACATTCATGATAAGCCTACAAGTCTAGGGTGTTAAATCCGGGCTAACAGGTTTGTTCAAGTATGCATTAATTTCCCTACCAATATTCTGCTAAAATATCATTTGACTTGGGCATGAGAGTGCATTTACAGATACACTCTCCAAAGCCACCTTGTCCACCATTGACTCTGTCATACATGGAGGTGACCGTACATTGGGGCCTGCAATTCAGACACGAACTACTGTGCACAGGTGCAACTCAGATCTCACTCACCACAACAAACCTAAGATTACATGCTAGTCAATGAAGACTGTTATAGACAAACTGTTATTGAATTATGTTCGTGGTTTGTTCTCTATTATCTATTTTGATTTAATTTGGGAGGTTAGAATGTCCATTGTCCATCATTCAAACAAGCCTGCTGGCAAATTTTTGTCTTAGAAAGTGATGCTTTCTTCGTTGCTTATCATCCTTTCTATTATTCTATAGATTATTATTGACAAAACTTGATAATTCTGTTCAACTTTGACAAGTTGGTTCCAATTAACTTCATCTTTATCTACTGTCTTCATCATTATTGAGCATATTTATTTTGCTTCCTATCAGTTCAAGCTGTCTATCACTGTCAAAGGTTATGAATGAAGCTCCACCGTTTCCCCAAGGCAGATAGATGGATTCATCACGACTCATAAGTGCCTCATCTGCATTGCCTCATTCTTTTACTAGGCTTTGTTTGTTGTAACAACTTCTTAAATATGCCTGTTGTGGAATAGTGATCACATAACCTTAGCTAGTTTTGTGCCAAATTATTATTATTGTTATCTTTTGTAAACTCTGATCACTTATGATCTTATACTTAAAAGGGCTTGATTGGGAGTTGCATCACCATTCACTGCCATATTCATGTCCCTTAAGAACTATGGCTTTGATTTCTGGCCTAAAACTTTCTGTAATGTGAAATTCCATGCTTGTGATGTGACAGTATGTTTGGTTTCAAGTTGAAATATTTCAGAATTATTTCTTCTTTCACAAAAGTTACTTTGTATCCATTTGAGTTCAAATCAAAGAGGACTCATTGAAGTTTATTAGTGCATTTTCTACTAAATAAGCTCCAATAAATTGATTGTTATGTTCATCATTCATCGGTTTCTTGGTCCTATTAAAGACTAAAATTAATGAGACTTCTGCCAGGCGTGGTTGGGAACTCTTGAACTCTCTTTTAAGCAAAAGTTTCTTTTTTCTTATTTGCTTCACATGTAACTTTAAAAATAGAGTCTAGGGTAGGAGACAGTGATGAATGGTGTAGTTAAAAACTTAAAATGATACACATTCGGTGTGACATGAAGCAAATAATTTTTCTTGCCCTGATAACACATTAGAAGTTAAGGTGTTTGTGTACCTGTGTTCATAAATTGATTTTTTTTTAAAAATTAAATTACTCTTGCAATTCTGACTCAAGTGTGTTGAATGTTAAAAGTCTCCCCAAAAGTACGACTCATTGAACTTCTGATTTAGGAGTTCAAACGGTTACTTTTAATCATTTCGTTTGACACTTCTTAAATTTGTTTCTGCCTCTTATTATTTGATGGGGAAGAAATTGGTTAAAAAGGTACTTCTCATTTGAGGGAAAAAAGAGAGCCTATGAATAAGAGAAAAAAACATCATTTAAAAATAAGAGTAAAAGTAAAAAAGTTTTTAGAATTATGGCCAAATCTAAAAAAGCTAAATTTATTTAGTTATTTATTTTTTTGAATTTTTTTACATTAATCCCCACCCCTCCCCCCTTGATTAGCCACTTGTCAAGTTGGATTAGATCCATGGAATGTGGGAATTAATTTTTTAAATCTTAGGGAGACATGTCCATCCCCTTAATAACTTGAAGTTTGTGATTAGCCACTCAAGTTGGACTTGAAGCAAATCAATGAAAAGTGATAATAGATTTTCTTGTATTAAAATTCCATTGAACATGTCAAGTGAAAGATATGTCCAACTGAAATACCTATTTCGAATTAAAGGCTTTGACATATGTCAACAAGACCGGTGTGGATATATCACACCTAAACTTAAAGAAAATCTAACAGGCTTAAAACTTTAAATAAGTCAACACACACACATACACACACACACACATATATATATATATATATATATATATATATATATATATAATTTCAATATATTACAATAGAAAACTCACTATAATAACAGTAATATTATTTTTTGGTGAATAAGAAAATTGAACAAAACAAACTACAAGCTAAAGGTCCCTCACTTATAGATGCTAGCCCATTGATCTAAAAAGTTTTTTAAAAATTTGTTTAAATGACACAAGAAAAAGTTTGGTTTAAATAACCCATTAAAGATAACTGAGTTAGAATTTATATATTTTATTTATAAGAAATGTTATTGGTCTATTAAATTGTGGGTAGTAGCTGACATGAGTCATTTAGACAACTTTTTGAAATAATCAAAAGCCTAATTTTTTGTTGATTAAATTATGAGTTTAATTTTGATGCACCGACGGTGTAAAGTTTTTTTACACCGTTAACCAATCAGATTTCAAGGATGTGACATGTCAATTAAAGAAATTAAATGAAAAGAGAGATTTTCTCACATCCTTAAAATCTGATTGGTTGACGGTGTAAAAAAATTTTACACCGTCGGTACATCAAACTTTTTCTCTTTTCTTAAGAAAATTTGACGTGACTTTTTAATAAATAAACTTAGGTCGGGGTCACACCTAAAGCAAGGAGCAATAAGTCCCTCCACCTGTACGTTCCCACTTCCCACCCTCTTAAAAACACCTTGTTTTATAAATAAATGCCAGAGGTTATGGTTCTTTTATGCGCACATCCAGTGATGGTTTATACTCCCTCCGTTCCAGAAAGTTTGTTGTTTTGCATCATTTTTCAACATCCCAAAATATTTGTTGTTTTAGAAAATAATGCATTTTTTGTTAATTTTTTCCATCTATACCCTCATTTAATACATTTTTTCTCACTTATCACCTTTCATATTAACCAACCACAACTCTTCTCTATTAATTACATTCTTCTCTATCTAACTATAATTTAATAGTTACACATCATACTAGTAAAATTAAATAAGGGCAATCTAGTCAAATTATACTATCAATAATTATTTTTTTACTCTTTGTGCCACAACCTTAAACTACAAACTTTCTGGAACGGAGGGTGTAGTTCATAAATAGTCAATATTAAAATATCATGTTTAGTTTTTCTTATCTATATACTTATTAAAAGAAAATCATTATCCACAAGAAATTAACACATGACATTCCAAGATTGAGTTTCCTCTCACCCCTCTCTCTGGCTGACAAGTGTCACAGCCAGAGAGACTTTCACAAATTAATTATATAAACTGATTTCCCTATAATTTTGATTCTTTGTCCCCTATTAAATGCAAAAATTATAAAGGAGTCATGAGCCTCTCCAAAATAGGATTCATGCACAGCCCATAATAAAGGAGTTGTCGAACCAACCAAAGGCCCACAACGATGAAACAATTAAAAGGCTCATAATTGGAAAATAAAATGAAAAATTGTACCTGAGTAGGAATTGGTCAATGCATTTACAACGTATGCCTTCAATTTCGCAAACGGACATATTAGGAAAACTAATCACATTTTTCTGAAAAGTATTGGAAGATAAGTAATTAAATATAGAGACTTATTTTGGAGTGTTTATTTCTATGTTTTAATAAATTCAGCTGGCATAATTTTTCGTTTTTTTATTATAAAAAATTGAATTAAAGCATTTTTTTTCCAAAATCTGGTCCCTGTTTGATTTTTTTCAAATTAAAAAAAAACGGAAAAATTCTTAAAAAAGTAGCTTCAATCAGGAAAATCAATGTGTTAAAGTTAAAAAAAATAAATTGGTACAGAATATCACGTTAAACACATTTAGTGTTTATTTCTATGTTTTAATAAATTGATTTTGCATAGATTTTCGTTTTTTTGAATTTTAATATAAAAATTGAATTAAAGCATTTTTTTTGTCAAAATCTGATCTCTGCTTGATTTGTTTCAAATTAAAAAAAAACCGGGAGGGTGTTTTAAAAATAGATATTCACTCAGGAAATTACAAATGCTCTTAATTGTATGTATTTTAATAAAAACAAAAAATGAAATAATCAAGGTCAATATTTAAGGAAAAATTAATACGACTAGGAAATAATATTGTTGTTTCAAATCTTTCATTAATAATATTAATTTGGAAACAATTTTAAAAGTCATTAACAATTTTAAAAGTCATTAAGGTCAGATTTTAAACCATTACAAATTATAGCCACAATTAGTGAAACAAAATTTATTCCATAATTAACGTTTTATTAGTTTTTTTTTATGGAAACAAATAAATGCACGGCAAAAGGAATTAATTAAGGAAATTAGAGTAAATGAGTTTTGTATGGAGTGTTTAGTTCTATGTTTTAATAAATTATGTGGGCATAAATTTTCATTTTTTTAATATTTTATAAAAAACTTGAATTAAAGCATTTTTTTTTTCAAAATCTGATCCCTGCTTTATTTGTTTCAAATTAAAAAAAAAACGGAAAAATTCTTAAAAATATAGCTTCAATCATGAAAATCAATGTGTTAAAGTTGAAAAATATAAATTGGTACAAAATGTCACGTTAAACACATTTAGTGTTTATTTCTATGTTTTAATAAATTGATTTGGCATAGATTTTCATTTTTTTAATATCTATTATAAAAATTGAATTAAAGCATTTTTTTTGTCAAAATCTGATCTCTGCGTGATTTGTTTCAAATTTAAAAAAAAAAACCGGGAGGGTGTCTTAAAAATAGATATTTTATAGGGAAATTATATATGCTCTTAGTTGTATATTTTAATAAAAACTAAAAATGAAATAATCAAGGTCAGTATTTAAGGAAAAATTAATACCTATAGGAAATAATATTGTTGTTTCAAATCTTTCATTAATAATTTTAATTTGGAAACAATTTTAAAGGTCAATAAGTTCATATTTTAAACCCCTAAAAGTTACAGCCACAATTAGTGTGACATAATTTACTCCATAATTAACATTTTATTAGTTTTTTTTCTTGGAAACAAATAAAAGCTAATACGTTTGGAATCAATTACGTAAGGACCTAGAAGTTTCATCCCAAAAAATATATATAATGCACGATGGTAAGCATCAGTCTGCATTCACCTACTCCATGGAACCAAGCAAGAAGGGAGGTTCTGGTGAGGCCAGGGCAAAAATAAAGGCAATATTATCAAATAGAAGAAATTGTGGTATCTCATCAAGTTCATCCAACCACAATTGTTCTACTTTAGATATCAATACTGAAGCTCTATACACACCTGCTACAATTTCAAGAAAATCATTCTCAACTCCTACACAGAGCTCTTCGAAAAATCAGTCCCAACAAGTTATCAATAGTAGTGCAAAAAAACCCATGGCTAAAGCACGTCAGCCCCTTTCAAACAATGAAAATTCTCCAATCATTGGTAATGTATATGGTTTTTTGTTTTGTTTTTTAGAGTGATTATAATCGCTATCTTTGGTATACATTCCAGTGTGAATGATTTAATTTTATAATTTTTTGTTGTAGGATCCAACATTATTGACAAAACTTCATTAGGGTATTCATCTATAGCAATGCCCCCGTATCAGTGAAAAATTCCAACTGCAGTACCCCATTTACTTCAAAAGAAGCCAGAGCAAAGAGAAAATATGTTCTCTCGCAGCATAAAGGGGGTAATAAATCTGCAAGGCCGATTCAGACCAAGGGCAATATTAAGGAGGATCTATCTAATCATGAAGGTTTGAGTATTTGAGTCAAGTGATTGAAACAAGTCAAGTAACTGAAATGAGCAATAATGTCGTCCCCGTAAATTCAATAACTGGTGACGGAACACTAAGCAGCGATGATGATATGTCAGGTTATTTTAATTATCTTTTTCTTTAGCATTCCATATTTTTCCCAATATCTACCATGGTTATTATTTTGGTTTATATACCATTATAACTCTTATATTTAGCCTTTGGTTGCATGACATAAAATGCAGATGCAGAAAACGCTGAATCTGAAGACAATGACCCAATAGAAGAGCCCATCCCAGAGATCCCTCCAAACATTATTGTTTTGCTTAAAAAGGCTGAAGATACAGGTTCACTATTTCATTTATTTAAATTTATTTATTTAAAAAATGTTTTAATATATAATTGTATTTATAATTTATTAAAAACACATTTTAAACAATTTGCAGAAATACTTGACTTGGGTGATCCTACGTCTATTTGTTTCTATTGTAATGCTCTAATGTGGCATGATGAGAAAACTGGGAAAATAAAATCCTCCGGACAAGCTGCATTTTCATTGTGTTGTTTAAAAGGAAAAGTTACCCTTCCTTATCTACGCAACCCGCCATCTTTATTTCTTGATTTATGGACAGACAAAGATCATAGAGCTAAGAATTTTAAGGAAAATATAAGAGCATATAACAGCATGTTCGCATTTACTTCTATGGGTGGTAAGGTTCAAACTTCTATTAATGACGGAGGCGGGGCCCTCCACAATTTGTCATATGCGGTCAAAACTATCATCGAATAGGAAGCTTAATTCCGCAAGTAGGTCAACCCCCAAATTTGCTCAATTGTATATATATGATACACAGAACGAAACAAAAAATCAGATGAAAATTCTTAGGTAACACAAAAGTTTAATATTATACGTATTGTCATTAGATATTACGCCATGTATATCTTTATTTGTAATTATTTAATTTTTTTTAAACATTGTGCAGCTCTAACGGTGCTGGAAAAGTGCTTGATAATTCATTGGCTGAGGATTTAAAAAACTTGATTGACCAGACCAATGTGCTTGCTAGAGTTTTTCGGCAGGTTCGTGATCATCTATCTTCTGATGATACTTCTCAACTCTCTGTGCGTCTTTTTCGAGCAAGGGGAAAGGATCCCAGAACCTATAATATGCCTATGGCAGATGAGGTTGCAGCTTTGATCGTTGGTGACTTTGATGATATGCAATTTGGTAGGGATGTTGTTGTTAAATTGAGAGATGGTTTCTTGACAAAAATCCACGAGACGCATACTGCATTCATCCCACTGCAGTACCCTTTACTTTTTCCTTATGGAGAAGATAGATCGTGAGGACATTCCTATTAGTGAACTATTCAGGAACATTGGTACTTATAAAAGACACATTGTTTCTTTGAGGCACCTATGTTGAACAAACATTGTTTTGAAGCTTTGGACAGATCTTTAAATTACATTATGAAGACTAAATCTACTTATGGTTATGACATTCCATTCAGAGGGAAAGTTGTGGTACTAGGAGGCGACTTTAGACAAATACTCCCAGTTATTTCCAAAGGAAGCCGTTCGGAGATTGTGGGTTCTGCTATCAATTCTTCATATCTATGGAAGCATTGCAAGGTAATGAAATTGACTGTTAATATGAGATTGCAAAATGCTAACTCATCTTCTTCATCAGCAGAAATAAAAGAGTTTGCTGATTGGTTGCTTCAAGTGGGAGACGAAACAATTACAACCATTGATGAAGCCGAATCACTCATTGAGATTCCTCCAGATCTTTTTATTGAACCGTGTAAGGATCCCTTACTTGAAATAGTAAATTTTTCATATCCGAAACTTTTGTTTAATTTGGAAAAAAATTCATTCTTCCAAAAAAGAGCAATCCTTGCACCAACACTTGAAAGTGTAGAGGAAATCAACAACTTTATGTTAGCTATGATTCTTGGTGAGGAAACAAAGTATTTGAGTTGTGATACTCCATGCAAGTCCGATGAAGATTCAGGTGTCAATGCGAAATGGTTTACATCTGAATTCTTAAATGATTACAAATGCTCCGGAATTCCAAACCATCAAATTAAACTAAAAGTCAGTGTCTCTATCATGCTCATTCGAAACATTGACCAAGCTGCAGGGTTGTGTAATGGCACTCGAATGATAGTCAACACTTTGACTAAATATATAATTGTTGCTACTGTTCTAAACGGATACACGATGAGAGAAACAACCTTTATTCCAAGGATGAGCTTAACTCCATCTAATGCTGACATTCCATTCAAATTCCAGCGCAGACAATTCCCTGTTACTTTATGTTTTGCAATGACTATAAATAAAAGTTAGGGACAATCTTCAACTCATGTTGGACTGTATTTGCCAAGGCCTGTCTTTACTCATGGGCAATTATATGTTGCACTATCAAGAGTTAAATCTAGAAAATGTTTGAAGATACTAATCCTAGATGACCAAGGAGTAGTTTCTAACACTACCCGCAACGTTGTCTATCAAGAAGTCTTTGAAAATATTTGATATGTAAGTGTTGTTTTTTACTACAATTTTGTTGGGTTTATATTTTTTTTAAATACCAAATCTGATATGTCTTTGTTTTAATTGTTGACAGTATAAATAAATGTCAAGCAGCTTATTGGTCATCTAACTTCAAGGATAAACAACACTTACATATCAAATATTTTCATGTAATTAAGCAATTTTCTTAACAAAAATTTAAATTTAGTATTAAATATCTACTCATTAATTCTGTGGCAATAAGATTTGTTTTTAATTTTCAAATGATATATCAAGTTCATCTTTGTATTGCTTACTAATTATTACTCTGATATCTACTTTTTCCATTGTAGGTTATGTTGCTCAAATATTGAATTGGTAGCAAAATTAAACTTTAAGTCTGAAGTCATTATCACTGAACATGGACAACAAGTTCTATTAAGCGATCATGCTGTTGACATTTTTGTGATTTTTTAATTTGTTTGTTTTTGCAACGCATTTCGTAAAAACTTGAATTTATAATATTGTTCATGTGTTGACATCGGTAGGTCATACAACGAATTCTATTTAACATTTTTAAGTTGGTTTATTCACATACATGTTTAAACCTATTCTCTATTATTTGATATTCTACAGATATATCTACACAATAAACGTAATCGCCGTGCAACGCACGAGTGAAAATGACTAGTATTTTAAATATTTGTGCAAGAAGTTATAAAATGATCATTGAATTAGCAGCCCAATAAACCCTTACTTGTAGGATACGACTTTAGAAGCCTAATGCTTCTCCAAACCAAACTCATATCTAACTAGAAAACTAGATATCAATCAATGATCAACAGTACATATGTAAGGTGCCTAAAGATATGCAGTTATAAACCAAAATAAAAGAAATTATAAATAAATTAAAATGATGGATAAATCATTTTTTTGGTGCAGTTTATAAAGAAGAAAATGATGGATAAATCATAGCTACATACATAGTCATTCTTAACAAAAATTTATTTTTCTTAAACTAGATATTTCATTAAAGATCAAATCTTAAATAATAAGAGAAATGTCAATATTCTGAATACATAATAAAATAAATATCCTAATCCACAGTGCAATACCACCTTATTTCCATATTATTCCAAGCTTTCCAAGAGTCATATAAAACTAATAAAAATCTTATAAAATAAAATATTAATAACATTATTTTATTATAATTATTAATATAAACAGAAATAAGTTTATTTTATAGAAATTGTTTAAACTTCTGTGAAAATTACGAATTAGAGTTCATTTTAGAAAAACAGAAGTGTAAGTTGTTTAGGAGGGTGGTGGTGGCAGCCGCTGTGGTGGAGTGGAGGGTGGTGGTGGCTATGAAGGTTGCAGCAAAATGGAGGTGGTGGTAGTGGTGGAGAGTAGTTGTGGTGGGATGATGTTATATGTTATCGAAACTAAAAGTACAACCATTTTTTTCAGGTTTTAAAATTTTGGCTAAAATCATTTTAAAATTAAGTAAAATATCATTTCAATTCCATTTTTGCCAAACACATTTATTTTCAAATTAACATCTAAAAACTCACAACCACCCCATATAGTCCTTGAGTTTTTATATCGAGTAGAACAGTTCTCACAACTTAACTAACTTTTCGAGATACTTAACCCGGATTATAAGACTTTCGATTTGGCCCAACTTAAGAATCTGTTATTTTATTTTCATCTTGTGCTAACATAACGTAGTCACACATTGATCTGAATGTTTCTTCCACAAAAGCAAAAGAACTCATGTGTTTGAAATTTTGTTACATTCAAGTAAAAGTGTCACCGAAGGTTAGCTCAAATGGTAAGAGCTAGGGAACATAAATGTTTGGGAATGTGAAAGGTGAAGGGTTCAGAGTTCGAACCCTGAGTATGATTAATTTACTAACATTACTAACGACTAACATTTGCCTAAAAATAACATTCAAGTAAAAGTACTTCTCCCATTTACCGTGAGACACAAATTTATGTTGAAAATGCTTTTAACCTTTGTTAATGAAATTCAAGACACACATTGAAACTAGTCTAACGCTCTGGGTTTACATATTTAGCTTATAGTTGAGGTATACATTGACTTGAGGAGAGTCAGGCATTGAAGAAGGTGGGGGCAACAGTTACTAAGGAACAAAACAGAGAAACAAACTAGCCAGCCTGGTGGCCCGTTTCTGACATTCATTGTTCACAACAGAGTAGAAAACACACAACTGGATCCACATAAATGTCCACAAAGTTTTTTCCAAACACAAGAAGAAGGAGAGGGAGTTAGAAAAAGAAACACTCCCTCTGAGAGCTGAAGCACCCACTTATCATTAAATGAAGAAATGAAGGCCGTTGAAGAGTCTCAACTACACAAACATCAATTAGGTACTAGCATTAACTATCTCTCACCCACCTCATGTATTATCTATAATTCGTGTTAACACGTTTATATATATACACACACAATACAATCCTAATCCAATCACACATATATTGTGGTGTTATCAATAATAACACTACTACTACTACTCATAATAACAACATAGTAATCTGTTCTATTCTGTTCTGTTCCGATCGTCCATGGCTAGGAATAGTGAACGTGACATGTTCTCAGCGGAGATTGTGAACCGTGGGATTGAGTCTTCAGGACCCAACGCCGGTTCATTGACATTCTCCGTGAGGGTGAGGAGGCGGTTGCCGGATTTTCTTCAATCGGTGAACCTTAAGTATGTGAAGTTGGGTTACCATTACCTAATCAACCATGGCATTTACTTGTTCACCATTCCCCTGCTTCTGGTGGTGTTCAGTGCTGAAGTTGGTAGCCTCAGCAAAGAGGATCTCTGGAAGAAGCTATGGGAAGATGCGAGTTACGACCTCGCCTCCGTCCTTGCTTCCTTTGCTGTCTTTGTTTTCACCTTGTCTGTCTACTTCATGTCCAAGCCACGCCCCATTTACCTCATTGATTTTGCATGCTATCGACCTGAAGATGAACTCAAGGTAGAAAATTGATGCATGCCCCTGTTTATTTCATTATTTTATTACTTTTGTATAAAAAAACATGCATAGTTTCTCAGCCTAATTAAGTTCTTTCTAGAAAATCAGAGTTATTGAGCTTTATGGAATAAAAAACTAGCTCATCTAAATGCATCCTGCAATCCTGATTCCAATTCATCACATCCCAAAGAACTTAACCCAATTCAATCATTTAATTTTAGTTGAAATTACACAATATAGACTTGGCTAGTTCATTCATTATTTAGTCATGTGATGAAAAAGCTTAGCATTTATGACATAACAGAAGTCTACCCTAAAGATCAACCCACACCTATAAACTCATCCCTCACCAAATGGTTAAGACAGAGTAATTTAAGAACCAGTACACTTTTTAACTCCAGAGTTTCCACATGATCTTATCTTGTTCATATTAAATTTCAATATTTTGTATTAATCTCTCATCACAGAGTAAACGTGTTTTGATAAATCCACACACACTTTTTCTCTCTTTCAATCCTTTTCTTTTCCTAACACATCGCTCATCAACTTTTTTTTTCTATTCCTATCTCTATGCGGAAATAGCTACAATTAGGTGTGAACAAGCAATACCGATACTTAGATACTCAAATAATATAGACACTTCATCGACAACCTACATTTTTTTTCTTCTATATTTCTCTATTCATTACATCAGTTATATATCACATTTATTATTTATTTAATACTCCGCGAAGTGTCCCTACGTGGATTTGGATTCCCATTTGGATTCCCAGCACGCAGTCAAGGCAAATCCCACATTCACTTAGTCAATAAATCTGATGTTTGATAGATTAGTCGACTCATATATATCATCTAAATTGGACAGTCGAGATTAACTTAAGGTTTGAAACGTCCAATCTTAATCAAACAACTTTGATTACATCACTGCGTAAATTTAGAAATTCTCTAACAACATAGAATGAATCCAATTCACGTGTCTGCCGAGTGTCTATGCGGATGTCCACAAATATCGTTAAATCATGAACAACTTATTTTCCTACCATGACTATTGTGTCTAAGTGAGTATTGATTGAAAAATTATATGCAGGTATCAAGAGAGCAATACATAGAACTAGCAAGCAAATCAGGCAAATTCGACGAAGAAAGCCTAGCATTCCAGAAAAGGATCCTAATGTCCTCCGGCATCGGCGACGAGACTTACATTCCAAAAGCCGTAGTATCCTCCACCACCAACACCGCCACAATGAAAGAAGGCCGAGCAGAAGCCTCCACCGTCATGTTCGGAGCCCTCGACGAGCTTTTCGAGAAAACCGGTATCCGGCCGAAGGACATAGGAATCCTGGTGGTGAACTGCAGCATCTTCAACCCAACGCCGTCGCTTTCAGCGATGATCATAAACCACTACAAGATGAGAGGGAACATTCTGAGCTACAATCTGGGTGGAATGGGGTGCAGTGCGGGGATCATTGGAGTTGACTTGGCGAGGGATATTCTGCAGTCGAACCCGAATAACTATGCGGTGGTTGTGAGCACGGAGATGGTGGGGTTTAACTGGTATCAGGGGAAGGAGAGGTCGATGCTGATTCCGAATTGCTTCTTCCGGATGGGGTGCTCGGCGTTGCTGCTTTCTAACCGGCGGTTTGATTATAACAGGGCGAAGTACAGGCTTGAACACATTGTCAGGACGCATAAGGGTGCTGATGATCGTAGTTTCAGGTTTGGTTTTTCATCTTTGCTCATGCAACTCTTGCTATTTTATTTTAGTTCTCTTTCTACTTAATTAACCATTTTTTATACATATTTGAATACATTGTGAAAAACTACATGGGAGTCAATTTTTTTAATGATCTTTGGCTTCTGTGACAGTTCATAGTGAAGCCAAAATCCCACCGTAGTTTTTACGATTGTCTATGTCGTGTATTGTAATATGCATTTGGTATGTTTGTGGATCAAAAATGATTTCTAGAAGGTTCTATTTGGGAAAATAGCTTAATTAAATGTTTATGATCATGAGCAACTATAAGCACTTATGACATAAGCATTTATTCATAAATTATTTAAAAAAATTAAAAATAAGTTATATATAAGCATAAACTCTTTTTCATATCCTATTTTGAATAGTTTATGAAAATAAGCTTAAAATAGCTTATGGTAGACCATAAGATTTTTGCATAAGCTCTCCCAAACATTTGCACAAGCACTTATGCTATCAGATATGATCAAATAAGCTTTCCCAAACTGGGAGAGGAGTGGAGAGGCTTATTAAACAACCTCATGTTAATCACACATGCTTCTTTAATTGAATTTCTATAAAATTATTGGTTCATTTAAGATAGATGAAGGACTTTAACCATTTGGATAAATTTGAAAATCTTGATTTTTTTTTATTCTATATAGGATAAAATGTATTAATGATTCTGTATAGTATAAATTTATTGTATGGAAATCAAAAGTAAGAATTGAGTTATTGGTTAATTTTTTTAACAAAACAAAGGATTTTCAATAACAAAGTTGTTTCTTTTGCAAAATTGGTGCAAAGAACATGTTTTACAAGTACTACTATTAAAATATCATAATTTAAGACACATGGTCCAAGTTAGTAGCCTTTTTAGACTTTAGACGCTTTATCTTGCATTTTATTTTCACAATTTTTTTTTTCTATCACATTGCCTCTTATATATCTTAGTATTTCATATTCTTATATCTCTCATGATACGTGTGGATTTAGGATGTCAACCAAAGACTGAACTTTCAATAGAGACCTGTGAATAAATACACCGAAGAAATAAGCTCAATACATGTTCTGAGATATTAAGCTGCTAGTGATTCTTTTATGTTTCTGGTTGACATTTAAATTGATAGAGTGCCACCGTCTAATTAATAACACATCAGACTCCGGGGACCCCTCTCCCCACAAAACATAACTGACCCACAAGGGAAATCCACTTTACTGGGAAAAATAAGTTGCAGATGGTTTGCTAGCATTTTTGTTAAGTACTAATTCCTTAACTAATAATGGTCAAATCAATTTTAATTAAACTTCATACACCATTTTTCATGGTCTATTGAAGGTGTATTTTGGATAACGTGGACGAACTTTTATTCCAATCTATAAGCAGAATTTTGTTCATTTTTATTTATTTATTTCAGAATGAGTGCTAACATCTGTTTCGGTCGGTAACCTTTCAGGTGTGTGTACCAAGAGGAAGATGACCAAAAATTCAAGGGACTGAAGATCAGCAAAGACTTGATTGAGATTGGTGGTGATGCTCTCAAAACCAACATCACCACACTAGGACCCTTGGTGCTACCCTTCTCAGAGCAACTTCTCTTCTTTGCAACCCTTGTCTGGAGGCACTTGTTTGGTGGAAAATCTGATGGAAACTCATCACCATCAATGAAAAAACCATACATTCCTAACTACAAACTAGCTTTTGAGCATTTCTGTGTGCATGCCGCAAGCAAGCCTATCCTTGATGAGCTTCAGAGGAACCTGGAACTGAGTGAAAAAAACATGGAGGCTTCAAGAATGACACTGCACCGATTCGGCAACACATCGAGCAGCAGCATTTGGTATGAGCTTGCTTACATGGAGGCTAAAGAGAGAGTGAGAAGAGGAGACCGTGTTTGGCAACTTGCTTTTGGTTCTGGATTCAAGTGCAACAGTGTGGTTTGGCTTTCAATGAAAAGGGTTAACAAGCCTTCTAGGAACAACCCTTGGCTTGACTGCATTAACAGATACCCTGTGTCTCTCAATTGAAGTGGAAAGTTGAAAGCTAGCACTTTTTTATTCATCTGTCAGTGGTGAGAAACTTTTAAGCTGTGTTTAGGGTCAATAATGGTAGTTTTCTAAGTTGGTCTTTGAATTTCAGGGATGTTCTTTTTTTTCTTTCTGATTTTATTCTACTGGCTTGAAATTGTATACTGTTACTGAGGCATATAGATTTGTTGTGCCTGCTTGTTTGTCTCTTTTATAGGATGATAATTCATAATATCAAAATCTCAATGGTTTATTGATGACTACTACCTATAGTCCATGCTATACTACATGACTCGCATGTTTTAATTTGCATTCCTAATCCCTGTAGTTCCTCTGCCTCAACTGCTTACATGAATTTAGAACAATCCTGTTTTGTTAGGCTTCGCTCATATGGTTGACTTAGCGTTGACTCGGCCTCGGGTCAAGATAGTGGGACAAGACTTCAAGCCTTTATTTGTTGGAAGAGCCGGCAGTCTCCTGCAAAATCGAGCACATAAAAAGTGTGCATACCTCAATTGTAGTAAACCGGGAGGTGACTCAGTAATTATAAGCATGGTTATCTTGATGGTTTGCTCCTTCTGTCTGAAAAGTATGAGATATTTGAGAAGTAATTTTAGGGGGTGAATATTCTCCCTTGTATCCTTGATTCTAATTGGAGTATGGTATAGTTGGACCGACATTGCCTAGATCGCGGCTTGGCCCTAGGCTGCTTGGTTGGGTCGTGCAAGTAGGGTCAAGCGGATTGGGCTAAATACAGACTGGGCCAATGCAAACTGGGCTAGGAATCCAGTCCATACGTAGCAAATGCCGATTTTTAAACACCCAACAATATCGACACTTCACATCACATCTATCACTCATATCTCTTATGTTCATTTCTTTCCCATTCGAATTTGGATACACCTCATTTGATCATGTTTTAATGCCAGTATAAAAATTCATTTACACAAGGTTATCTACAAAGCATCATTCAATCTGAAAACATATTCGTATGTAGTTGTAAATGCTAATACAAGTATAGGAATCATTTACACAAGAGTACATTAGGTTTGAAACATGAATAATGCACTTAAAAACCAAACTTCAAAAAATTTGGTCATAAAAACTTTAATAATAAGAACTAGTCAATCCAAAAATTAACTAGTAAGATAAAGACATGTATATGATTTTGTGTTGTATTTCTAACGGATGTAAGTTTGGTGGGCTTATTAATCTTGTGGAAAAATGATATTGCAACTATTGCTTTATTATTGAATCAGAAACGATGGACCGACATATAATTTTTAACAAACATTCTTCCAACATACATATTAGCGGCGGGTTTATATTGATGAAATACACATATCATTGCTCTATTGAATTATAGTTATAGAAGACCCAACTTAATTGCTGGTTTATATCTAAATTAAGGGGATATTGTTTTTAGTATTTCTTAAATATAAGTACTTGGCTGATTGGATGGGGAAGTCAGTTATTACCTATCCTTTACTCAAAACACACTAGCTAGCCGTGCATTCCGAAAGCACCTCTTAACCGTGCAAACAGAGACTTCATTAGTGTTATAAATGAGTGTTTGGACTCTCACCAATTCAACTCTCCCATCACTCTCTTAAGTACATTCAGTTTGACCAAAATCAATCACAAATGGCAAATCACACTCCCTTTATGGCTTTGATTTTGCTAGTTTCATTATTGTTATGTGCAACTGGCCAAGCAAATGAACCTGCCCCCAAGAGTTCCATTGGCAAAGCAGAGCAAATTGCTCTTGATTCCATTGCCATAACCATTGCTGAAGCTACCAGAGCCAAAGCATTCTTGGATTCAATCCCAAAACTTGCAAGCTTAGGAAATGTCATAAGCAAGCCTAAGAACAAAGATGTTCAATATTTGGGGGGCTTAAGTAATGCCATAAAAAATGTTCAAATTGAACTGCAAAAGGTGGAAGATTCATTGCCAAATTATAATGGTAAGTCCTTGGAGGATATTGTGAATGGTGTGTTGAGCTTCAATGTTGTAATGGACCATGCGCTGGAAGATGTTGATGGAACCATCAAACACATGGTTCTTCGGAAGATAGAAGACATTGTGCTGCTTACCAATGATGTCATATTTCATGTAGCTCTGCTACAATAAACTCTTGATGCCATCATGGTTACATGGAAGCCTTAATCAGATCAATGCATTTCCAATCAAGACACTGTCATTCTCAATAATAAAGCTTGGTATAGTTAAGCTTGTCATTATCAATCAACCATCATGCACTATGTTTATGAATAAACTGTCCCTAGTTGGTTTAGAATGCAAAGATTGGTTGAATTAAATAAATGAAATTATGGCTCTCCTTTTCTATTTCTCAGTTTATTTGAAGATCAAGTTTTATTTTGCTACCGCACTAGCAAGTTTCATGCTCATGGATCTTATAGTTATTCAACGTTGTCTTCAAACTTCAAAGTGATATAAATGAAGTGTCTACAACATGGGGTTTGTTGTTGATGTGAAGTGAAAGAAAGAGATGAAAACAAAACGAGTGTTGGAAAATAAAATAAACTAAAATTTCATTAATTGAATGATGGCACATGACAACAAAATGAAACACACACCAAAAATAAAGTGTAGAATCGCTTATTTTTATTTAATTCTGGTTTCTAGAATTTATTGGGTCCTAAAATGTGAACTACTAAAAGAGGAAAAAAAAACAAAGATAGGACTTTCATACTATTTCAAAAAAGTTCCTGTTGCTGATCTTACAATAAGACTTCTATGCATTTCAAAATCATAATTGGTAATTATTGTTCTATGAGGTACAGAACTACAGGGTAAAGAATAAGGTTTGAACTGTCGAATAGTTTCCAAGGAACATGAATACAAACTGGATTATGCATGAGTATGTATTACTCGGATCAAGAAGACAACCCGAGAAGCAAATTGGGTCCTGAGAGTAATCATTTTAACCATTTGACTCACTATTTCTTATAGCAATTTGGGCCCAGTTCTCTGGAAGGCCCATGAGAAAGCTGTCTAAACCTAAATGGATGCAGCATTTTATTTTATTTGAGAAAGCACGTGTAGAGTGTAGACTCCCGGGCAGGGCGCCAATGTCATGCTGGAGAGACCAGTTGAGGTCCGTTCTTAGATAGGAGAGTCATAGGATATCCTTGAGGAGGGTTGCACATCAACTGATATTTTATGCGACGCAGAGGATTCTAACCATCAACCAATGAGGAGGTTAGAATCAAACCCTGTACCCAGTTGTCCCAACTCCCAACCCAAGTTTGGCAATGTTGCATTTCTGTTACTTTTAGGCTTAATTGCAACTTTGGTCCCCGACGTTTACCAATGCCACGATTTTGGTCCCCCATCTAATTTAATTACATGGATGGTCCCCGACGTTGTAGGTCGTGTGCAACGTTAGTCCTACCGTTTATTTCTTAATGGAGGAGACTTACGTGGACGTCTAGTTGGAGAGAAAAAAGAGGTATGAGGAGAGAGGGAATCACGTGAGTATCACGTGAACTCACGTGAACCTTATATGAACCCATTATACCCAAATCTGAAACCCTAGAGATCTAAATCGTGTTACCTTCTTCGTTCTAGGGAGGTCAGGGGTTTGGGTATAATGGGTTCAGATAAGGGTCACGTGATACTCACATGCTTCCCTCTCTCCTCATACCTCCTTTCTCTCTCCAATTGGACGTCCACGTAAGCCTCCTCCATTAAGAAATAAACGGTAGGACTAACGTTGCACACGGCCTACAACGTCGGGGACCATCCATGTAATTAAATTAGGTGGGGGACCAAAATCGTGGTATTGGTAAACGTCGGGGACCAAAGTTGCAATTAAGCCTTACTTTTAATAGTTCAAGAACAGTCCACATGTTGTACCATTCTTATTTCATGGGTTTAGCTGTTCCAATTAATTGTAATGAAACAATTGAGGAAGGTAAGTAGAAAATTGAGCATTGCTCAACCATTTTATTTGTGCTATTTCTTTCCTTTTGCCTTTCTGTTTGTGTTCTTTGGCTGGATGTATTTTCTTCCTACCAGTTTCATGTATTTTCTGAATTTCTAACCATTTGAATTTCCACTTTAATTTTCTATAGCTATTTAATATTTGTTTTAATTGACATTGCTCCTTGCCCATTGGATGTATAATGACTGATATACAACATCAGCAACAATATATTTTTAAATTCACTACATGGATCGAATAATGTCATAATATTCAATCATATATTAAATTTAAAGATATATTACTTAACTCTAAATTTCTCAATGGTCTGAGCTATAATTTATGTTTTATTTAATATAAGTAATATATTATGACCGATGATTTTTCTATTTTCAGAGCATATACTTGCTTGCTTTTGCCTTATTCCCCCCTTTTTTTTCTTTTGTAATTTGTTCTTCTTTCTGACTTTCTTTTCGTTTGCTTTTAAAATTGGAACAGGGTGGTCCTAGGGGAGTAAAGAAAGGCCTGCAATGACTGAAGAAAACTACCACACGTTCACTCTTGTTTTATTTATTATTTAATTTTTTCAGTCGCAATTTAAAAGATTGAATAATTGAGTCACAAATTGCTTAATATTGCAAAAATATATTGCGAACATAGGAGCAATGGAAGCAAAAATGTTCATCACTCATATTAATGCTGCCTGTCTCTCTGACATTTGCAAGCCTTATTTATCATCCAAAAATGGACCTAAAATAGAGGGGGGATAGGGGAATTATAATGAAAGTGCCCAAAACCCCAAAAGAAAAAAAGAAGCAGCAAAGGATTTGATTTAACCAAAACAATCAATCCTTGTAGTTGTCAAGCTAACCAATCTTCATCCATATCTCCAATGTCCAAGCTGTGTATGCATTGTCAAAAAAAGAGTGAAAAAGGAAAAGGATTAGTATTAAGCATATTTACATTAAACAGTCAAAAGCCAAGGGAATAAAAATGAATCCTCTGAAACTAAAAGTCATGTAAAAGTAAGGGGACAAGATAGTATTTTTTGTTCTTTAAAACAAGGCCATGCATAAAAACTATTAAGGGTTACCCAACTATTAACTATGTGTTTTGATATGAGTTGAGTGCAACGTGAATTTATAAAAAAGTTTTTTGTTCACTTTTTATCTCGAAATGATATTTACCCTAGTGCCAATGAATAACCAAACATAGTCGTACCGGGCCAAGCTGCACATATTGACTGTGCCACTCAGCCCCACACTAGGAAAGTAGGAAACCCTCGACGGAAGGAAACATAATTCTGTTTACATGAAACAGAACAAACTTTACCATTAACAGAAGATTGCCTTTAAAGGGTTCTTAACCCTTTGAAGATTTCACGAAAGGCAGTATAATTCATGAAGTCCTCCAATCTACTCGAGGTTGCATTAAGAAGAGAAAAGAAACAACTATTTCAAAATAATCAAATATAAACTCAAAAATGAATATGGAGATTGAAAAATTCTACAGGTCACATGACATTCTACATATCATTAGGATACTTAAAAGCATGATAAAAGTAAAGCAATCTTCTAAAAAAAACAGAGAGATCTCATTAAATTATGCTCCCTATGTTGTTACAGTATTCCAAGAAACTGCAAACTGTTCTGTTCCTTTTCCTTAACAAGAGGTACAAACAAAAAGGTCTTCAATCTTCATAGACAAAAATCATCCTTAAAAACTCAAACACGTGTGAACTTACCAAGGTAAGGTAGAATTTTGGAAATACTCCACCGAGCACTGATCTAAGCAGCTCTCATTTGCATTCAACCAAGCTGGAAACTCCAGAGGTTGGTCAAAATTATGGTATGCATCACCTTCTGTGTTGGCTTCAGGTGCCCCATGTTCCATGTTTCTCAAGAACTTGAACCAACAAGCTGATTTGACCAAATTCATTGTGTCATTCCACTCCATTTGATATTGCTCTCCTAATGATCTGATCTCTGCTATAGCCTCCTCGTCCATCGCTGCGTCCAAGCCTGCATTAACTTGGCTGGCAGCATTGGATTCAGTAGAATTCACCAGTGAAGAGATCCCATCTCCCTGTGACAATTCAACTGAAGGAACCTCCTGAGAAGAGGAGGTTGCAGAAGAGAAGGAATTAGAAGATAGTGATGTGTTACTAAGGTGAATGGTAGCATCTAAGTTGTTGAAATCATGAAAATTGAGGTTCAATCCTAAAGGCTGATTTGGAAGTATGAAATTGGGATTTTCAGCCATAAGGGGTGGTGGTGCAATTGGGGAAGCAACAGGCACAGGGTAAGAATTTGGAACAAAGGCAGGTGGGTAAGAGGAAAAATCACCCATGTAGCTTGAAAAATTGGTGTTGCATGATGGATAAATTCTGGGATTTCTCCTGGACTTATATCTTCCATCTTGATCGAAACTCGGGTTTTGGGAGAGCTGAGGGGAATCTGGTGCCCTTTGTTGCTGCTGTTGCTGCAGCTGCTGCTGTTGTTGCTGCTCACTTGCTTCTTTCATAGATGCCCTGTGAAATTTCAAGGCGGTGACGATCTCCCTCCTAGCCTCAGCCATATTCAGAAGCCTTTCCTGATACGGCCTACTAGTGTGGAGTCTCCTCCTAACTTGTTTTTTATGTTGTTGGGGTTGTTGTGTGGATTGCTGTGACTGACAAGCTTTCCCAATTTTGCCATGTTTTGTTAAATTTTGACCATGGGAAGAAGCATCACTATTCACAACACAACCTTGATCATTTGTTCTGAGCTGTTTCACTAGGCTACGCATGTAAGCACCAGAGAAAGGAGGCTCTTCTTCAAGGTTTCTACTAAGCTTATTCAATTCCATTCCTCTATTTGATTCTTGCTTAAAAGAGGACCTAACTCTCATCTATATGTGGTTTGATATCAACTTTGGTGTAAATAGAATTCAGAAAGGAAGGGATAGGTTGGTGGAATCATACGGGGTTTTCTCCTACAATTTGAGGGACAAAGTACACAATGCAGAGGCAGATAGTGATCAGAAGAAAGTCCTGGTCCTTCTGGTTGTGGCCTCATGAGCGTTATAAATAGTTGGGGACAGCCTAGGGCCTTGAAAATATTTTGGCCTTTAGTCTATTAAAAAAAAATTATTGGACTTTTCCTTGTTTTGGCAAACTACGTCTGTTACCGTTTTATTAACTGCTTTAAATGGATTCTTGAGTGTTGGTCACTTGGTCTCACCATGCCATATCTCACTTCAATCATTTTCTTCATTTCACGGTAGAGAATGACATGCTCATATTAGGATTCACATTCAAACCCTCATGAATTAATAATGCTCCCACAATAGCTACTAGGAGTAGCTTCTCCCAAAACCAATTCTCCTTCCGACGTAAAAACTAGTAAGTATCCTAACATGCATATGTGCGGATACACGGTGAGCCAACATCACAGTGCACAAAAGCAACTTCTCTTAACTTTTATGGCTGTCCACCGAGATTTTTCTTTTATTGTGGTTTTTTACCGTGTCTCCAAACATGCACTAATCTTTCAAGTCAGTTCTCACTTACAAAAGTTTCTCTCAAAATCACTTCTCTCCCATATGTGAAAATTTATGGAGTTTCCACTACACGCTATATCATAAGGTGCTTCTAATTGTTTTGTATAGCATAATCAGCATAACCATTTGAATTCTTATATTCCATTAAAAGAAAATATATTTTGGACTTGTTGGTGAGGATTGCTCTATTCATTACTACTTTGGTCATATCTCTAGTGAATGTAGAATTTCTAACACACTCCATTGTGCCTGGTGATGAATATCTTAACTCTTAAGCGTGGAATATGCAGGACTAAACATCCGCGGGGTGACCTATATATGGTTGATCTCTAGTCTCTACTAAACGGATCTAGGATAGGCTCCGAGACCATATTAAAATTTTGGAGTGGTCTAACTCTACTCCAAAAGCTAGTCCGCTATAAAGATTATCTTGGTTATAACAGAAATATATCATGAAAACAAATTCAAAAGGGAAAATGACACCAAATTTTTCCTAAATTTCAAGATAAAGCAAGACTATTCAAAAATTGAGTTCCTTTCTTTTACTCTTCATTTTAAAAGGTTACTGATTCCCTTAACAACTAGTGGCTAATATTTAGCGTGTCCTACTTACTTATATTGTGATTTTTGTACTTATAATTCAAGTAACTATAAGACACATATTAGTCACTAAATATGAAGGCACCCATAACCTCTAAGAAAGCACAGGCTCTAAAAAAGGTCAGTTAATCTGAACAAAGGATAAACGATTTTAAATCATTTGTCTCCCTGTATTATTTTTCTCAGGATAAGGCTCCATTTGTTGTAGTCTTCCTGTCATTTAAAAAAGTCAAAGTTCACATATATATCTATAACGAATCAAATACAACTTTTACCTAAATGGATAAATCAAGTGGCAATGCATATGATGCGTAAAAAGCAAAGCAGTCATTGAGAAAATATTAAAAAAAAAATATTAATGGTGTGTTTGGTTGTGAAAGAAAAGTGAGGAAAAAAAAAAAGAAGAAGGTAAGAAAGAGAGTGAAAAGTGAGAATTTTTTAGATTGTCTAGTTGAAGAGAATGTGAAAGAAAAAGTGGAAAGAAAGAAGAGTGTGTTCTATAATTTCTATTTTACTCTTTATATATAAGTTTATGAATTTTTTTTATACAATAATACTTTTATTTCAGGGTACCAAAAAAAGATAAAACTCAGAAAAGAAACAAGACTGAAAGTCTGAAACAGGACAACAATAATATTAGCTTGCATAAACAACAAGGGGAATGCGGTAGAAAAGAAAAATCTATCAAATACACTTTTAGAACACAATGCCCCCAATAATCATCTTCATTTATCATAGAGGACGAATAATGAAAAAAAAAATCTACTTTTTAAGTTATGAAGTGTTGAGTCATCTACAAAAAACGAAGGATGGAGCATTATATATATAATTTTTTTTCTACTTCATTATCTTTTGTATTCTCTGATTTTCTTTTTATTTTCGTTCAATTTTCCATTTGGTATAAATTATCTCATATAAGTCAAAGTAGATATATAGCTTCAAAAACTAATTAACTCTTTACACGCTTAGGCAGTTTATTAGAAATTCAGCTGAAGTTTTACTTTTATTAAGAATACTTACATAGATCAAAATTTTTACTGTATGGTTCCTTGAAGCTTAAGTTGTTTGACAAATATTGTGGGGGTAAATAGTCACATTGGTCCCTGGATGTTCGCACCGACTTCAGAATCGTCCCTGGATGAATTTTATTAGGCTCGCGGTCCTCAGATGTGGCAAAAAATAGTCATATTAGTCCCTGACGTTAAAATCCCCTAACGTCCGTTAACCCAATTAATAAAAGTCAACATTATCTTTCTAATTTTCTTTCACTTTGGTCCCTTTCTTCTTTTTCCACCCTCTTCACCCCCTCCTTCCATCATTTTCACCAAAACTCACCCCCCATCATGCTTCAGAAACCCATCACCTTCAACAAAACCCAGAAAATAAACTCTAATCCTAAAAAATAAAACTCAAATCAGATCTGTACAAGACCCAGAATTCTTCAACCAATTTTCATTTCCTTTATTTTTTATAAGATCTGTACAGACAAGCATAGGGAAACTACCCTTGTCCAACACAAATCAGATCTTTGCAACACAGGGAAGCAAGCCAAAAAACACAAAATAAACTCAGACCACCACCACAGGGAGGGAACACACCACACCAGCAGTCCAATTATGCAGAAGATTAAAGGTTTGCTAGGCAATATCTTGGTTCTGCAACATGAAAAGTTGAAAAAATTGTAACTTTACCATTTATTTGAGAAGTTTGAGATAATTCCCACAAGAAATTTAACACAACTCAGAGAAAACAAACAAAAGGGTATGTCTATAGCTCATAAAAATTAAAACTTTTCCCTCAAATGCCTCTAATACAGCTGCAGTTTGAGCGAAAATCAAAGGCTTTGATACAGAACTTGAACCCTACACAAATTAAGAGAGAGAATTTGAGAAAAAGGGCAACATAGTTGAACAGTGAGTGAGTGAGTGAATGTACTACCATCCAAAGAAAACGGTCCAGTGGTAAAGGGTGAGGTAGAGGCGCCTGAGAAGTGAGAGGAAACCAGCCATTGAAGAAGGGGTTGAACAGATCCGGGCGGAGAAACATAAAAAACTCACAAGATTGAAAGATGAATATTTTAAAGGTGTTAAATATTGAGGGGGAAATTGAAAGATGATGTGTGTTTCTGGTTACCGAATTTAGTGAGAGGAGAAGGCGGTGATGGTGTTAAATCTGAGTTGGGTTTGTGTTAAATCTGGGAGAGAAGGTTTGGGCATGGTTGGTTGAAGAAGGAGAAGAAGAGTGTTGATGATGATGATATGAAAAAAAAAAATGAAAAAAAGAGGAAATGGGTTGATGAAGAAGGAGAGGAGTTTTTGGTGAAGATGATGAAAGAAGGGGATGAAGATGAATAAAGTGAAGATGAACAAGATGAACAAGATGAAGATGAAGGAGGTGAAGATTGTGGGTTTACGTTCTGGGTTTCTGAAGCATGATGGGGGGTGGGTTTTGGTGAAAATGATGGAAGGAGGGGGTGAAGAGGGTGGAAGAAAGAAGAAAGGGACCAAAGTGAAAGAAAATTAGAAAGATAATGTTGACTTTTATTAATTGGGTTAACGGACGTAGGGGATTTTAACGTCAGTGACTAATATGACTATTTTTTACCACATCTGAGGACCGCGAGCCTAATAAAATTCATCCAGGGACGATTCTGAAGTCGGTGCGAACATCCAGGGACCAATGTGACTATTTACCCAATATTGTGGATGCATCATGATACCAAATCAAAAGCCCCGAATTATATCCAAGAACCGTCATGGAACAAGCTGCATTCATGAAGTTTTCTTCCAATAACTAAAAACATGTACATGATTTTCCCAATGTGTACCCTAAAACTTATCCGCTCATATAATAAAACATTATGATAAAATTGTAATGAAACAGGTTAAAGACTAGAAAGAGTGAAAACACCACAAGACAGACATGATACGACACAAACAAAGATATGTATAAATTTTAAATATAATATAGAGAATTTGTATAAAATTAGCATAAATATATGTATATATATATATAGAGAGTAACCGTTAAATCTAATCATCAATGGTCAAAGATTAAAACTTATTTTTTAATCATGTGACCACATAAAAATGTGATGTGACTTTTTTAAAATGTCATATGATTTAATGTTTTAATCTTAGTTGTTCATGATTAGATCTAACTATCATGATTTATTCTCATGTATATAATATATATAACGTATATAATATATATAACGACCTAGGTGCATCCAAAATGATTGACAACAACTATTTTAATTTTAATGTGTTCGTGCCTCTTAAAGGTGTAATGGAAGAGGATAAGCAAAGGCAGAGGGTACTTATGGCATTGAACAATAATTGATGTTTCGATACCTTGTCTGCAAGTATTATGGGACCAAGCTTCTAAAACGTCAGCAAAAACCAATGCAGAGTGACTGATGAATCTCCATTACTGTTATAACCTTGTCTTATATTTTCCAATATATTGCATGACACCAGAGAAACTCCAAATTTTCTGTTTAAACAAGTTGAATATCATTTAAGTCTGTTCAGAGAACAGAGAACTTGGACCTCTTGAAACACAGATTATTGAAGACAAAAACACTCCATCCCCATTTCAACTGCATCTGTATGTACTCTCTTCTAGTTAAGGTCAAATTTTCCTGGTAATATTTTTTATTGTTTAACCTATAAATAACTGAGAATTGGCTTTAACATTTTTTTAAAAGAGTATTCATCTGTCAAATCAGAACCTAGTATGAATTTGTGAGTACTTTTATAAGTTGATAAGCCTACCTAAAGAATCTAATGAAAGAAAAGGAAAGTAAAACCAATTGTGGGATTTCATATCTGATTTCACAACATTACCTACAAAAATCACTTTTCTCATATAAGTTCTAAATATAAATCACTTCATTTTCCACTCAATTTTCCCCTAATTTGTTTAAAATAAATTAATTATATCCAAAATCAATGTGTGCTGATACAAACGTGGAATAACATGTTTGAATCTGCATAAAACACTCTCAAAATCATTTTAAAGCTATTAGAACTACTAGAAGTAGGTTCTCCCTCACCACTTCACTCAAACCTGATTCTGCTTCAACATGGAAACTTAACGAATTTCAAAATATGATAGAAATCTAGCCGATTTGGGCAAAGAAAAAGACAGAGATAAAGTTCAGGGCATTATGATTAGCCAAATAGCCATAGACTAAAATAAGAAATAGTTGTAAATAGCCATATACTAAAATAAGAAATAGTTGTAAACTTGAAGTTGAAACACCTTAACAGAATTATCTAGAATACCAGAATTTTATTGGTCTTATTCCAGTACCATGTATGTGTACTGATGCTAGACAACTTTGGTTTCACACTTTTCTTTTCCATCTTATTTCTACATATTTTCTCTTTTATTTCTCTCTTCTTTTTCTATCACATCATCTACCATATATATCATTTCTCTATTTTATCCTTAACTCTCTCCAAGTGCGGGTGTATGTTGAGAAGTCTGACATTTATTAGAGATATGACCTAATAAGTCTTTATAAAGGGCAGACAACCCTCACTTCTGGGGTAGAGTTAGGTCAAACTGAAATTTTAAAATGGTATCAAAGTCTATCATTTTGGTTTATAGCACTCATATATGGGTCACTAGCAGATATTCTTTCCTGAGCTCCAGATATCTAGGCCTAGACGTGAATGGCGTATTGAGAAGTCTTTATAAAGAATAAAGTAACTCTCAGCCTCTAAACTAGCTTTTGCGGTAGAGCTGCATCTAACCCGAATTCGAATAGTATATTTGAGGTGTGAACTATTTTTTTTCCAGACAACTCTCCCAGATGAATGGTTAATAATAATAACCAGTAATTCTACAAAAGGTAAGAATATTGGTTGAGAGTTGAGACACCTGAGAGGCAAATTGGTAATGATACCGTCCTAATAATTCAACTCCTGAACTCCACCACAAAGAGAAACCCTGACACTTGACATAAAGACAATCACACAAGTTGCAAGAACTTCAACAGCGCCATACGCCCCACACGACAATTGCATATATAAAATAATATTAATCACTTGCTGATGCACCAAATTGTTCTTTACGGGCGTGGCCAATCATGATCCTAAATTGTTTTTCCCCTAAATCATTGCCTCATCATAATCTTAATTAATCAATTAACAATAGATGCAGTTGAACAATTATAATCAAGTAACGATTAACAAAAAATCACAATCTCAAAACCTAAATTAGAGAAGAAATGAATGTGTAAATGCGAGCGAGGGAGATAAGGGAGTGGAAGAGAGAGAAACAGGCCTGTTGTTGCGATTTGGATAACAAGCAAGCAAGTTGGATGGGTTCTTCTTCTTTTTCAGAATCAGTGTTTGTGATCAGAGATAGAACCAAATGTCAAGTAGGCAGTAGCAGCAGCAGAAACTGCAGCCAATCCCGGCGCACGCAGATGCAAGCATTTTGACGAATCGTTCATATTTCATACCACTCGCACACACGCCACTTTAGTGGCGTTTTTCACCTTTTTCTACCTCTGGTGGATTCCATTCTCATTTCACCCCAGAACTCGATCTCCTTGCACTCCCAGTTTCCCACTATTTACTTGGACTGTCACTCTAATTCTCTCTTCTATTTTTATTGGTTGCACACATAAATACAGGGAGTATTATAAAAAAAATACAAATACAAATTAGTGAAATCACAACCAAAAATTACTTGATCCTATTTTATAATTCACTTTATAATTTCAACAAAAACATTTATCATTTTTTCTCTAAATTTAGTTTCATATTAATTTAATATGAAAGATATGGTGAGAATATTAAAAGTTATTAACTTTGAGAGAGAATTATGGGAGTGTGACGAGGTGTTATTCTGAACAGACCTCGCCTAACAACTGTATAGATTGCAAGGGGTGTCTTTTCGTGGCATGGCCACTGGAAAGATAGGTGAAGCAAGTGCTCGATGGAAAGTAGATCTTATTCTGCATAAGTTGGTACGTGTAGAATATGAAAATGGGAACAACATCATCCCAAAGGTGTATAGTGACTCGGTTCTTGTAGAACTAGGGTCATATTGGAATGAAACTTTGATCATCAAACTGCTTAATTTTGGTTACACTTTAATGAAGCAGAATATTCAGGCATGATGAAGGCCTCAAGGCGGTTTTGACATATGGACGTTGGTTTCGACTTTCATATGCGTGAAGTTTGACTATTGTGAGGACATGAAGAAGGGTCGTGGACGACCTTTGACCGCTACTTCCCCGTTACACAACAGATGGATTTTGATGAGATTTTTCTGCTCGCTTTGGCAATAGTTGTGGGTAAGTCGGTGAGGGTAGATGAAAGTACGTTGGAGGTTCATTATGGCCAATATGCAAGAGCATGTGTCAATATTGATCTTAGTTTGTATGTGTGGTTGGGAAATTTTGATTTCAAGGCCATCGGATCTATGTGGCTTATGAAGGACTTTATATCGTTTATGATAGGTGTGGGTGTTATGGACATGTTGGAAGGAGTTATGCCTCACTGAAGGAGGATGTGGTTCCAACTTGGGGGACGAGGGTGACTGTTTATAGTGCATGTGGTAGCCGTAGCAAACAGGTTGAGAAGCAAGCGCAAGTTGCAAAAGCTATCCCTAGACAACATAATAATGATGCGATAAGTATTGGCGAGAATCTTTCCAAGAATTGTGTTGATCGTTAGTTTGTGACTTTTATTAGAGAGACAATTTGAGAATGAACTACTCGAAGGAGTTAAATTTTGGACTTGAGGACATCAGTCGGGGTGCGATGTGCGGGGTGGCCAAGGTGGTGGTGCTTACCGTGTGTAGAGGATGAGGACTTGCCATAGGAATTTTGTGGGGATGTGGTAGAAGGAAGCTTGTACATGTTGTTCTCTTTCAACCCGCGTAGTAGAACAGCCCTTGTTCTAATACCCTGCACCTCAAAATTTTTAGGGGAAAATCTATAGAAACATCATTAGCTTGGCAAAGCTTTGAATTAGATAGGGTTCTGTGTGATAGTGAGGGCACATAAAACAGAGAAAATATGGAATAGTAGATAAATCACCAGTGATGTGATGAGATGCTCTTGAGTCCAGCATCAGGTAGGTGGTGACATAGGATTGCGCATCCTATCTACGGAGTTTGTAGTAATACCAATGTATTTGGGATGGTACTCAATAATCTTGTAACAGTTTTTAGTCGAGCGTCGACCTTTCTTCTCACATAATTGTTAAATAGCAAGGGGCTAGGTGGAGATCTTTGAGTAAAAGGGAATGCACCATGAGAAAAATGTGCCTGGAGAGACCATGAAGAACACGACGATTTGCAAGATTGGTAGTGTGACGCCCGGGGCCGACGAGGGCGGGGAGTGATCGTCGGTGCAGTGAGGCACGGACAAGGAGCGGCTCCTGGCAGGCTTCTAGGCGGAGGGGCACATGAATGAACCGATCTCGCACCCGAACAAGAGGTATTTCGAGACTGTATAGGGATGGATTATACAGTTGAGGAGGGCATAAAAGATTTGATTGGTACTACTCATGACAACAAGTTACAACTTCTTTTCGGGAGCTCAACTCATAAGAACTCCATGGTTAAGTGTGCTAGCCTTGGAGCAATATTATGATGGGTGTCCTCTTGGGAAGTTTTTCCAGGAAGCGCGCGAGTGAGGACAAAGCGTGCTGAAAAGACTCGTGTTGTTACCGTGAGGCCAGTCGTCAAGTCGGGATGTTACAAATGGTATCAGAGCTGACCTCTCCCAGTATGGTGTGGTTCGGGGACGAACTAAGCGGAAGTTGGTGGGCCTGTGACGCCCGGGGCCGAGGAGGGCGGGGAGTGATCGCCAGTGCAGTGAGGCACGGACAAGGAGCGGCTCCTGGAAAGCTTCTAAGCGGAGGGGCATATGAATGAACCGATCTCGCACCCGAACAAGAGGTATTCTGAGACTGTATAGGGATGGACTATACAGTTGAGGAGGGCATAAAAGATTTGATTGGTACTACTCATGACAACAAGTTGCAACTTCTTTTCGGGAGCCCAACTCATAAGAACTCCATGGTTAAGTGTGCTAGCCTTGGAGCAATATTATGATGGGTGACCTCCTGGGAAGTTTTTCCAGGAAGCGCGCGAGTGAGGACAAAGCGTGCTGAAAAGACTCGTGTTGTTACCGTGAGGCCAGTCGTAAAGTCGGGATGTTACACGTAGTGAATGAGGTAGCGATGTGAAAGAGATCTTAACTTTGAAGAAAAAATCTCAAAATCAGTTAGTTTATCATAGAGCTCATCGAAGGTGATTGAGGAATCGCGAGCTCGGATGGAGACAATGAATTCACGAATGAGAGACCTTAAGGGCACGAATGACAAGGTTTAATTCATCAATGAGATGGTCAACAAGGGTCAACTTGTCACCAATTGAACGAATGAAGTGTAGTAATCACTCACATGTGAAGTCCCATTAGTGATTGTGCTAAAGCGTTCCTTTAAAGGGAACACAATATGTGAGTGAGATCTACTAGAGTATGTTTGAGAAGCTTTCTCCAAGCTTGGGAAGATGTGTCAGCGAAAGACATGATAGTGCGTGCATTAGCAACACAAAAGTCAAAGAGGGAAAGATACAAGAACGGGTCCTAGTATACCCAATGAGAGTATGTCGGATTGACAATAGTGTTGTCGCGTTCACCAATAGTAGCCTTGGGACATGGAGTGACACCAATGACATAACCTTCAAGGTCACAAGCAATCAGAATAGGTCAATTTTTTTTACCATGCATATAATTAGTGGCATTGATTTTGATTGAGAGATTTGTAGAAGTGTTAAATTCAATGAGAGAAGCAAAGGTGTAGGATGCCATGATGAATGATGATCCCAAGGTAAGTGAAGCAACAATGATCGGGCTCTAGTCCACTTAATCGTTGAAGGTTTGATATTATATCATGAACCAACTACTCGCAAAAACTTAGGTGACGAGTGAACACCATAAATGTTATATTATATTCTAATACCATAAGAACATCTTTATCATTCATCATTCACAGTTTAGGAGTTTCTAATTATTAGGCAACTAGACTCTAATTTTCTACCCGTTGAAGCAAGTCTAGATAACACTCTAAAAAACTTGAAAATATAGTTTGAAACTTCAACAAACAATCAAATCTATGATTACATTTTTTTTATTTTTCCTTTTCACAATATTACAGTTGTACATGCAACTCAAATTGAGTTACTAATAAAAAATATAAATACGTGAAATACACTATTTTTTTACATCGGAAAAATAAATCGCGTCCTTCAGGGATTGATCTCTGAACCTCCTTCACTCAACTCATATGTCTTCTAACTTTTACCATTTGAGTTATTATTCGGGGATAAATCCACTTAAATTCAAGCAAAAATAAGCAATTATTATTGAAGTAAAAACTAAAAAAGGTTTTTATGAGCAGGTAAATTGTATGTGGTATTTTAGGTATAAAAAAATTGTTAAATAATCTAAATAAACAATTTTTATTAGGCCGTGGGTCCAATGACGGATGTGATGTGACAACTCTAAATCCAACGGCCGGTTTTTTATTTTATTTTTTTGTGTTGCCATGACCTTGCCACGTGGATTGAGTTCCATACTCCAATCAGGTTGAGGCATCCACGTGGGAAGGTCAGAAAATGAATCACAACTTTCACAAAGTGATCACCATATGAAACTGATTTTGCTATGCATCTTCTCATTCCTACTATTTTTTCCTTGTTTTCTCATTTTCTCCCATAATAATAACTACTATTATTTAGTCACAACCTATTTTCTTTTTGTTAGAAAGAACGGTAGAAAGAGAGCAGGAGAACGTTACTAATATGTAGACATAATTTTTTTAATGAGAGTTGCCCCTAGTTAAAATTTCATCAAACGAAGAATCACAACCTATTTCCAGGTTAATAAATTTTGAAGGGTTTTTAAATATGAGATTAAAGTTTAAAGAAGGAAAAAATAATATTGCTTTTAGTTTTAGGTGAAATTTAATATTTTAAATTGGTGGTTTTGAATTGAAGATAATTTACTATAATTTAATCATATCAATTTCAGAATATTCCTCTTAGAAAATCATAATTTGGGAGTATTAAGTAGAATAAAAGTATAGGAATGACTTACTCTTAAAAATTTTAAAATTTAAGGGACAAAATTTGCTATAATTTTTTTAGAGGACTAAGATAACACAACTTATAGTAGAAGGATCAAAAGTGCAATTAAACATGTTTTTATCTTAAAATGAACTGACTTAAATATGATTTTAATCTTATCAATTCCATTTATTTATAAATAGCATGATTTTAGTATATGGTATAGACTTTGGTAAGGAAAATGTTGATGTGAAAGTTCAAGTCAGCATTATAATCGCGCTTCGTCGTAGACATTATACATGTCATTATGCGCTAAACTTACTTCACCGCTTAAAGATTAAGAGGTGCTTTCAGCTCTATTTTTGAAAGAACAAGAGACTAAAACAAAAAATAACTTATTTTATAAAAGGATAAAGAACATATCTTTTCTTTTATGGATCAATCGAATGTATTTTCCTAATAAATCATTTTCTATACACATTGTAAATGGATCAAACTCTCAATTAAATATTTAAGAGATTCAACTATCTATCCAACTGTTTTGTATCTATTCAACTTAGTAACACTTGTTGAAGATAGAAAACATATCTAATTTAGGATGGCAATGGGTCTCGGACCCATAGGGTACCCGCTAAAAATACCCATAATGGGTAGGGTAAAAACCCGCTAGATGAGTATGGGTTGGGTATGGATAATTACCCGCAAAAAATAGTGGGTATGGATGCGGGTATAGGTCCTATAGTACCCAACCCGCCCCATACCCGCACACACTTTATTAATTATTTTATTATAGATATTACACACTTGAAAGTATATATATCAACAAACTTAATTGAAGTTATAACTTTCTAACTTACTCTTTTAAAAATGAATGATTTTAGTTATTAAATATTTAGATAATCTTTTGTATTTTTAATTAATGTTCATTATTTTATAATAGCAGTTATATTATTTTCTATTTGGTGAATGAAAATTGTATTTTCGTTAACTAAATTGTGGGTAATGGGTACGAGTATAGGCATATAGGTACCCAGAGGGTACGGGGACGAACATTCAAATTGCTACCCACGCAGGTATAGGGACGAGTACGAGTATCTTTTGAAAACACGGGTACAGAAATGAGTACTATAGTACCCTACCCCAAACTCTACCCATTGCCATCATCTCTATATCTAAACCATGAGGAATTATCTTTGTTGAACAAGAATCACGGGGAAGAAAAACTCAAAGTTGCTTGCTTTGAACTTCATTCAAGAATGTGGCCTCCACTTGGGTTGGGGTTTCAGATAAACGAGTAAATATCCCTATTATAATTATTAATTGTGCTGTGATACCAAGATTGAATTGTCATTTATGAAGTGGAATGCAGCCTCTCACACCATTTGCCTCCACCAATTAACCCTCCTAATTGTAAGGTCACTTTCAGCTATAAATAGGCATGGCGGTAGGACCACTTTATGTATGTTTTAATCTGCCACACCAGCAAACCACCTTTCCTTGTTCAGCCGCAGCCTGTTTGTGCTTGTGATTTGCTTTGAAATAAAAATAGAAAAAAAAAATTAAAGTAGTGGAAGAAGATATATAGAAAATCTTATTGACTTTGATAGAGGCACCTGCCAAAGATGAAAGCCTTGTATATAACTGAGATTAGATCATGGTTTTGAAATGATAACTTGCAATCAATTAGTGTTGTTTTTTTTTTTAAAGTCAATTGGTGTTCTTTGAATACAGTTAAATGTAATTTGAATAGACTTTAAATTGTGGGTTAATGTATTGAAATTTCAAACTGTTAGGAGAAATAGAGAAGATGAAGAGAGAGCATAAGAGAAAGATGTGTTAGGGTTTTATTGGAGGCAAATAATAGTTCAAAAGTATTATAATAAGAGATAAAACAAAGTATAAATAGGTCAAGAGTATACTACCCATAAAACCTAAATAATAAAATAAGGGAATATTATCTAACATCCGCCCTCAAACTCACGATGCATCAATAGAAACAGGAAGCATCGAGAGTTTGCCAATCAAGAAACGAAAACGCCTACCAGAATGAGACTTAGTAAACAAGTCAGCAAGCTACATGGAGGAGGACACAAAGGGCAAGGTGATAGTCCCCTGCTGAAAATGATGTCTAGTGAAATGACAATCAATCTCAATGTGCTTGGTGCGTTCATGAAAGACTGAGTTGTGAGTGATTTACATGACACTCATATTATCACAATACATAGGAGTAGGTGCAGAGAGGGAGACACCCATGGATTCAAGTAGCCAACGCAACCAAACAATTTATGCAGTATAGGCATGTCCATGTATTACCGGCCCGAACCGGGCCCGACTAAACCGAGGTCTTTTTTGGCCAAACAGGCCGGTCGGGCCGGATTGCGGTCAAACGGGTGAAAAATAGCGGTTTTTGGCGAGTTGGTTCGGTCGGTCTTGGATTGGGCTCGATCTCGACCGAACCGACCAAAGTATCTATGTTTAAAAAAAGAAAGGCCAAGTCCATTGGAAACCCTACTTTTACCTCACTTTCTCTATCTAATATCTATCAAGCCGTCACACACACTAACACACTCTCTCTTATCTCTATCTATTCACAAACCTTCAGAGCGCCAATCTAAAAACCCTAAGCACCACCCAGCGCCACCACCTCCTCTCAAACACTAGCGGTCAATGCTGCGCCTCTACCCCTTTCCGAAACCATCACCAATCTCCAAATCCTCTTGGCTCTCCTCATCTCCGTCTCACTCCATTAGTACCACTGTCATCGCACCTCAAAGCCACCGTCGTCATCGTCGCCTCCTTCTTCATGCACTTCCACCCTCACCCACAAGTTTTCGAGCCTCCTTCTTCTTCGTTCGCCGCCGCCCTCGCCCCTCTCACCGTCCAATCTTCATCCAAAGCCACCACCGACGAAGAAGCAAGCACATGAAGCGCGCTGAATCGTACCAGGACCAGATGATCGATCTCCAAAAGATGGTGAAGAGAACACCGTTCATGACCTCTCTTTATCTGTTTACCTCTTTGATTTGGTGATGGTTTATTTTCAGTGTAAAAATTAGGTATTTTTTCTTCTCAAAATTCTAGATCTATGTAACATGTATTGGAATTCTATGCATTTTTTTAAAAAGTTTCCGTCTGTGCTATGATTTGTTGAGGGTTAGGGTTTCAATTTGCTGGATCTTCCTCTATTTTTGTGTTTTTTTTATCAAGAACCGATCACTCCGACCGAACCGACTGTTACCCGATAAACCCGAACCCGACAAACCTGATGCTGCTTGATGGTCGGTGGCGGGCCTGATGGTTGGGTGTTTTTCACCCGCCGTAACCTGACGTCGTCGGCCCGAAACCGACCGTGCCCAACCTATGGACACCCCTACGGCAGTAGTGGATGTCATGGCACGATATTCAGCTACAGTAGAAGATCGAGAGACAACAACTTGCTTCTTACTTTTCCAAGAAATACGAGAATCTCCAAGGAAAATGCAAAAACCAGTTGTAGATTTCTTATCAGAGGGAGAACCAGCCCAATCAACATAAGAATAAGCATGCAACTCCAATATGGAAGAGGAAGTGAAGAAAAGGATTTGAAACTGAGTGCCTCAAAGATAACGAAGAATGCGAAGAACAGCTGCCCAATGAACTGTAGTAGGGGAGGAAACAAACTGACTAACAACATGCACTCAATAGGCAATGTCGGGTCTAGTAATGGTAAGATACATCAAGCTGCCAACAAGAGTGTGATATAAAGTATGATCTTCCAAAGGGAAACCATCAGATGATTTATATCGAGTATTCAGTTCAAGAGGAGTGTCAAGTGTTCGAGTATCAGAGAGACGAGCTTGTGCAAGAATGGTGGCCATATACTTAGATTGAGATAGCAGATAACCTCGAGGGGAATTGTCAACCTTAATTCTCAGAAAGTAACGAAGAGTGCCCAAATCTTCCATCTCAAATTGTTTAGCCAATTGAAGTTTCAAATTCGTAATCCCAACAACATCATCCCCAGTAATAATCATATCATCAACATAAAGAGAGAGCAAAATACGACTATGAGGAGAGCATTTGACGAACAACATAGAGTCATGGGGGCTGGAGGTGAAACCAAGAGATTCAATCACAATGGAAAACTTCTCAAACCAAGCACGAGAGGCTTGTTTAAGCCCATAGAGAGTCTTCTTCAATTTGCAAACTGCACCTGGATTATGAGAAACACCTGGTGGAGGAGCCATATAAACCTCTTCCTGTAGATCACCATTCAAGAAGACATTTTTAACATCTAGTTGGAAAATATGCCACTAACGAATAGGCGCAACGACAACAAGGCTCCGAATAGTGGCCATTTTAGCAACATGAGCAAAGGTTTCTTCATAATCCATACCATACTGTTGAGAAAACTCCTTAGCAACTAAACGAGCTTTGTATCTCTCAATTGACCCATCAGACTTAGTTTTGATCTTATAAACCCAACGAGAACCAATTGCAGTTTTTCCTGGTGGGAGAGAGACAAGTTCTCAAGTATTTGTCTTGTGTAGAGCAGAGAGTTCTTCTTCCATAGCCTGCTGCCAACAAGGATCAAGAAATGCCTCTTTATAGGAGGAGGGCTTAGACAAGCTATGAATAGAGGTTAAAAATGAAGCAAATGAAGTGGAATAGAGAGAATGAACAAAATCAGGCTTTTGAGTGGACTTACAGTCACGTTGAGGACGAAGAGGTTGAGGATCTACAATCTCAGAAGCTACTTGGGGAGGCATGGGGACAAATGAAGCTTTAGGAGTAGCAGAAATACTAGTGTCAACCCTGCAAAGCTCAACATGAGAGTTAGTTTGACTATAGGGAACAAGAGGAGCATCTGTGATGGTCGAATCTGTAGAAAAGAGATCAATCGAATGAGATCAAATTTGGTAAGATCATGTGTACTAGAAGGAACAGTGTAAAAGGGAATATGTTCAAGAAACACGACATGATGAGAGACATACAACTTTTTACTTGTAGGGTCATAACAACGATAACCTTATTGACCATCACCGTAACCAACAAAGACACAAATGGATGCACAAGATGACAACTTACTGCCTTCTACATGCGGACGAAGAACAAAGCAAGTAGAACCGAAGACTTGCAGTGTAGAATAATCAGGAGCATAACCATATAGTTTTTCAAAAGGCGAAAAACCTGAAGAGCGAGAGGTAGGGATTCGGTTAATGACATGAACAGAAGTGAGGACAACTTCCCCCCAAAACTCACTAGGAACAGAAGCAGACAAGAGAAGAGAACGAGCAGTTTCAACTATATGACGATGTTTTCTTTCAGCAACTCCATTCCGTTCAGGAGTATCAGTACAAGAGGTTTGATGAGAAGTACCATCGGATGCAAGGAGTTCAGTAAATTTGTTAGAAGTATACTCACCACCTAAATCACACCGAAAGCACTTAATAACAACATTATGTTGAGTTTTAACCATAGCACGAAACATATGATAGACAGTTATAAAATCAGAAAGATGTTTCATAAGATAAACCCAACAGTAACGAGTGCAATCATCAATAAAAGATACATAATATCTAGAACCAACTTTAGTAGCAATTGGGGATGGACCCCATACATCAAAATGAATTAAGTCAAAAGGTGCAACAGAAATGGAGACACTTTTACTAAAGGGCAAAGCAGAAAACTTAGCAAGTTTGCAACCACAACAATCAAAAATATCATTAGCTTGCAACTTTCCTAAAGCTCCTGTAGAAACTAATTATTTCGAACGGGAGGAAGAAACATGACCAAGACGAGAGTGCCATAAATAAAACTTATAGGAGGATGGAGTCAAACGAAAAGACGACAGGTCAGTACTAGTAGCTACAGCATAAGGACTTCGTAGCTCTTCCAAAACATAAAGTCCCCCATATCTATGACTTGTCCAATCAGTCTCTGAGACCGCAAATCCTGCACATAACAATAGGTGGAGGAAAATGAAAGTAAGAAACCAGAATCACATAACTGACTTATAGAAATAAGACTCACACATAACTTAGGAATGTAATAGACATCTGGAATAAATAAACGAGATGTGGAAACAGAACCAATTCCTGCTACAGGCAGAGGTGTGCCATCAACAATTACAATAGGTACAGTTGAAACAGGGTGTAAGGAAACAAATGATTTGAAATCAGGTGGCATATGATGACATGCTCCAGAGTCAAGGATCCACAAGGATGGAAATATACCTGAGGGACTAGTGGCAGAAGATTGTGCGGCAGACATAACAAACATGGAATATGAGTGCGTGGAAGACGATAAAGGCATGGAAGAAGATTGTGCAGCAAGAAATTTGTTGAATTGCTTAGCAAGATCATCTAAGGAAGGACCAAAAACCAGTGTTATCAGACTCGGACCGGTGATCGACTCGGTCGAGGCACTGGGTCAATGAGTCAATGGTTCAACCACTGGGTCACTGGTTAAACCGTTTGACTCGGAATATATTATTATTTAAAAAAAATCATAATACAAGTTAATACTAATATCTAATTATTTCAAATTGTAAATTTAAAACCTTCAAACAAACTAATATAAGTATTAAGTCTTATAATTATTATTACAATTTCACCTGAAATATTATTAATTCATCATAATTTAATTATTTTTTTTTTTTACCTAACACACCTTTGTTTATTATGTAACAGAAATTAGCCTTCAAGAAAAAAATTATGTAACAGAAATTCACCAATTTTTTTTTATGTAAGAGACACGTTCAAAAAAATATAACAGACCACAACTTTTGAGGTTGGGCCCAATACCACCAAAATAAAGTTTAACCAATAAAAAGAGAGCAATCAGTAAAAGGGCAGAGTGAGACAATGAGAAACCCTAGCAAATAGCAAACAATTGGTGCAGCACCACAATACCACAGCCGCACACAACACAAGCAATTCTCCCCCCCCCCCTCTCTCACCCACAAGAGTAAGCAGTTCTCTCTCTCACGCTCTCTCCTTCTCTCCCACAAGACTTGATTTTCAACCAAAACTTAATGAAATCATGAATCTTTCTTCTCTTTCTGCAACTAAGGTGCTTCCCGCTGTATGTTGTCTCTTTGATTTTTTTTCTTTCAAAAAAAAAGGTTGAGTCTACGGTCCAACCGAGCTGACCCGAGTCACCGGTTTTGGACTGAACCGGCCGAGTTTTACCGGTTCGCACCGGGTTAGTTGCATGGCCGATCTGATGTGCGGCTCGGACCGGTAAGGTGCCCGGTTCCCGGTCAGACCGGTCGAACCGGCCGGTCCGAGCCGAGTTTAATAACACTGCCAAAAACTGATTTGCTCTCATCAAACATAGGATTAACTGCATTAGTATTAGGTGTTTGAGGCCTGAAGTTCTTAAAGTTGCTTTGGTTGAACTGACTCTGAGGTTTCCATTGAGAGGATTGTTGTGTTTGCTGTGCCTTGTTCATCAGTTTTTGGCATTGGGCTTTCCAATGACCTTTTTGCTTACAAAAGCTACACTCATCAAGACCAACATTTCCATGAGATTTTCCTTTAAAAGGAGGAACACAAAGAACAGAAGAATTTGGACTTGGGAGAATTCCTTTGTCAACCTTTCCTTTATCAGATTGAGACCTAAAGCGAACTTTCTCAGCTAACAATTCACTAACCACTGAATCAACAAATGGAAGAGGATTACGATGCAGAATCGATCCACGTATCCCCTCAAAATCATTCCGAAAAGCCATTAGAAATTGAACTAGACGTTGTTCCTCTCTACGTTTAGTGTACAGTGCAAAAGCACTCGGTTCTACAGATTCAGTGAGAGCCAACTGGCCCTAGAGGTCAGACATAGTAGAATAGAACTCTTGAATGCTCATGTTATCTTGTTGAAGAGCCCGAATGTCAATTTCCAGTTGATATTGATTTATAAAATTGGAATGCGCATATAGCTTTTTCAAATGATCCCAAACCTCCTTTGTTGTTTCAAATTTTACTAACTGAAAGTCAATAGATTGCATAACAGAATTATTAATCTAAGTAATAATCTTTGAATTATTTGCCCAACCACCAATATAATTTCAATCTCAACCCAATATCAATTCCAGAGACAAGGCAACGAAGCAAGAAATTAACCAAAAAGAGAATTACGTGGTGGAGGCGTGATGGAGCATCACACAATCAAAGGTGCAATATCATATATAGTATTTGGATCTACTAACCAAGCTCTCATACCATGTTAGAAAAAATAGAGAAGATGAAGAAAGAGTATAAGAGAAAGATGTACTAGGGTTTTATTGGAGGCAAACAATAGTCCAAAAGTATTACAATAAAAGACAAAATAAAGTATAAATAGGTCAAAAGTAAAAGACTATACTACCCATAAAACCTAAATAATAAAATAAGGAAATATTATCTAACACATAATTAAACCCCACAAAAACCGATCATTCATGTGTAATATAAGTATCAAAGAGTCTTGCCTTCTAGATATAGCAATTGTTTTGATTTGATCATTTGGTACCCCACCCTCTATACATACAAGGATATGAGATAACTACAACATAGATGAAATATGCAGCCACTTTCTTTGTAGTCTTTGTGGAGTCTATTTTGTGTTTTTTTTTTGGTTAGTGAAGTCTATTTTGTGTTATGGTTCCCTGAATCAACAAATAATAGAATAAAAGAATACCCTTATGTATAATTTCATTCACGCATGTCATAGTCATAAGATATAGATACACAGAAGATGATAATTTATTCACAAATATATAAAATAAGAATGTTGGAAGAGCTTAATATAATATTCAAAGACTATAAGGATTAAATAATTTGGAATGAATTTAGAGTAAAATGGCTGGCTTAATCGTCAAATTAATCTCCAATTTTATAAGTGAGTTTGATTTTAGTTTTCGGGAGGAAAAATGACATTTAGTGGCCGTTAAAACCCTCAGTAATTGTGGAAGTGACAACTACTAAATATCATTTTTCCATCGAAGGATTAAAATCAAACTCAACTACAAAATCAGGGATTAATTTAACCCAAGATTATATAATTTTATTATACAGAGGGTATTTTGAAAAGTGAATGAGTAATTTTATAGGTATTGTGTACACTTAATAAAGTTAGTAATATTGTAAAGGATAAAAAAGAGAAACCACAGCGGTTAATTTGCGGCGGTTTTAGAGAAGCCGCCACAAATTGCGAGGTTCTTCTACCTTTTCTCTACGTTCTAGAGTGCTTTTTCTCTTTTCTTTCATATTTCATTCTCAATTGTTGTTATCAGCATGGAACCTAGAAATTTGGATCAAAGACACTCTGGAGAGTTATTGAAGTATGATTCTTCCAATTCATAATCTAATTCAATTTCTACTTCTTCTGCATTGAACAATTTTTGATTCTGATTCTGGTGAACAGGCATATGGATAAGCAGAATGAGATCATTACAGAAGCGCATAGGTCGATGTTGCATGAAGTGCAAAAGCTTCAGGTTCTTACTTTCCCCTGAATTGATTTCCCCAATTCGCTTTTTGCTTGAGTGCCCTTTTTTCTTCCTGTAATTTCAATTCCACTACCAATGTAGGGTCAAATTAATAATTTTGAATTTGATAGGGGTTAGAAATATAATATAAAACCATTCATGTTTCTTCACTCAACACAAAGGTAGAAGAGACCAAAGCATTGTTCATATAAGAGCCAATTGGGTTGGTCATGAAACTTGCACCAAGGTAGCCCAACATTGTAAGGGCTGTCAATTTGAGGGAGCTTGTTAGAATTATAGTTGGCTCATGACATGGTGTTTGTTTTGTATTAGGGAAGGTCATTATTCTTTTGCTTGTTCTGATCAAGAGAACTAAGAATTTTGCATTCTTCATTTTGAATTCTAGTTAACCTTTATTTGAGCTTGTTTTTTGTGAGCTTTTTATTGAACTCAAGTTCATTTGGTGATCATCTACATTGAATTAAATTCCCTAAATTTTTGAAGTTCTGATTTATAGGTGGAACAAGAAATGCTAATGCGCAAGCTGTATGAAGTTATGACAGCTAGTAGTCTCACTAAAAAGGTATGCTGATTGTTGATCTGCTTATCTCATTTACCCGTTTGTTGATGTTGTAAATAAGGAATTAATATAATAATTATTATTAGAATATTATATTCAGTATTAGGAGATTTATTCTCTTATTAGGAGATTGTGTACATAATTAGTTATTTCCTTATTTAGGATTAGTCTTCTTCTATATAATGTAATTACCCTTTGTATTCTCTGATTAAGAAATAATAATACAGTTTCTCCTACTTTCAAGTTGGTATCAGAGCTCCCGATCTTGGGAGTTCTGCTTCTGCGGAAAAAAAAAACCCTAGCCGTCTTATTACGGCCCTTTTATCTGGTAACGTTTTCTGTTTTGCCATTGTTGGCTTATACTGTTTGGAGGCCTGTGCTCTTCATCACCGGCCTGCCAACCTCTGTTCCTGACTGCGATTGCGATTGCACAGAGAGGGTTCCCCGTGCCTTCTGGTCCTGTTTCCGAGGGTCGTTTCCTCACTTTGTTGGTGTTTTTTCTTAAGAAGCCTTTGGTTCTTCCATTCAAGGAGAGTGCAATCTTCTCTGTTTCTGTTATTTTCCTCTTATTTCCCTTCTACAGTAACATCTCTCAGTATGTCTAGAGACGAGATTCCCATACCTAAGGAGAAACTCACTTCTGGAGTGAAAGGGGTCTCTCTTCCACCTTTGACCCACAAAGATCTCCCGGTATTACAAGGTTCCTTTCGCTTGGATGGGCGCAACTACCTCCAATGGTCCGAGCTCGTCCGTCACACTCTCATAAGTCGCAAGAAAATCAGTTATATTGAAGAAACAGCCCCAGCTGAAACTGATCCACAATATGACACATGGCGTGAAGAGAATTCTCTTATTATGACCTGGTTTTGGTACTCTATGATTCCGGAAATTAGCCGGAATTATATGTTTTTCCCTACTGCCAAAGAGATTTGGAATAATCTGGCACAAGCATACTCTAAGAAACAAGATCTCTCAGCTTGTTATGAATTGGAAAATAAAGTTTTCAATTCTAAGCAAGGAACTCTCTCTGTGACAGATTACTATGGGACCTTGAATGGTCTCTGGATTGAATTAGATCAGTATCAAAATCTGAAGATGAAGTGTGATTCTGACTCCACAACATTGAATAAGTTTATTGAAAAAGCGCGAATCTTTAAGTTTCTCTCTGGGCTTAACTCTGAATTTGATCCGATTCGGGTCCAAATTTTGGGTAAAGAGCAACTCCCCTCTCTCTCAGAGGTGTTCTCTATAGTTCGTGGTGAAGAAACTCGGAGGACAGTGATGGTGGAAGACAAATCAGTTGATGGTTCAGCCTTAGCCTCTGGAAAGGGTCCCATAAAAGGATCCACCTCTTTCGGACGCTCTAACCGTGATGATCGCCCCAACCGTGATGATCGCTTTAACGGTGACGATCGCTTCAACCGTGATGATCGTTGCACTTACTGTAAGAGGTCTGGTCACACCAAAGAGTACTGTTTCAAACTTTATGGAAGGGAAAACGTCCTTGCACGTATGAGCAAGTCCAAAGGTGCTCCGCAGAGGCGTGCAAATCACACAGCTTCTGACATGGAGAATGATGGTGAAGTCCCACCTGTACCACCAGCAGAAGATGTTCCTAGCCTTAGCAAAGCAGAATTGGAGCGTCTGAGAGCTTTTATGGACTCATTGAGTAAGCCCTCTGGTTCTTGTTCTCTCACAATGACTGGTAAGAGTTCTACCTTCTTATCTCTTAATGCTTTGAGTACTGAAAATGACTGGATTATTGACTCTGGTGCTACAGATCATATGACACCTCACCCCTCACATTTATCTTCTTATTCCACTTACCCTGGAAAACATTATATCACTGTTGCTAATGGATCCCAAAACCAGATTACGGGATGTGGTAACATTCACCTTAGTCCATCTCTTCCCTTAAAGCGTGTGCTTCATGTCTCAAAGCTTTCTAACAATCTTTTGTCCATCCATAAACTCACTCGAGACTTGAACTGTGCAGTAACCTTTTTCCACTCTCATGGTGTTTTTCAGGATCTTGCCACGGGACAGATAATTGGGATTGCTAAGGAACAGGACGGGTTATACTGTCTGCAGCACGAGGAAAGCAAGTGTCATCAGACGAGTTCAGAGTCCTGGAATACTTCTCAAATATGGTTGCGACACAAGCGTCTTGGGCATCCCCCTTTTAGTATTCTTAGGACCATATTTCCCCATTTATTTTCAAAAGTGTCAGTCGAATCTTTTCATTGTGATGTTTGTCAGTTTTCTAAGCATCATCGTTCAACTTTTCTTCCTAGTAATAATAAATGTGCTCAACCTTTTGATCTTGTTCACTCTGATGTGTGGGGACCTTCGTCCATTTCTAATGTTTCTGGTGCAAAATGGTTTGTTACTTTTATTGATGATTGTACTCGGATTACATGGATTTTTCTTATGAAAGATAAGTCTGAGGTGTTTCAATTATTTGTTAACTTTTTCCACATGATTAGAACACAGTTTGGGAAACCTATTAAGAGGTTAAGGTCAGACAATGGGAAAGAGTATGTTAACAAGAATTTTTCTGAATTTCTTACAAAAAATGGTGTTGTTCATGAGTTGACTTGTGTTGACACCCCACAACAAAATGGGGTTGCTGAAAGGAAAAATCGTCATCTTCTTGAAATCACTCGAGCGTTACTCTTTCAAATGAATGTTCCTAAGTTTTATTGGGGGGAAGCTGTCTTAACGGCTGCTTATTTAATTAATAGGTTACCTTCTAGGGTTTTATCTAATGTTAGTCCTGTGCAGGTTATGACTAGCTTCTTTCCGTCAGTGCCCATTAAGTCAGGGTTTCAAAGTCGTGTATTTGGCTGTTCCGCCTTTGTTCATGTTCATGGTCATCATCGGGGTAAGTTAGATCCTCGGGCTATTAAGTGCATCTTTATAGGATATGCCTCAGATAAAAAGGGATACAAGTGTTATCATCCTCCTAGTCGTCGTGTCTATATATCCATGGATGTTACTTTTCAAGAATCAGAGTCTTTTTATCCCAATCCTCAGCTTCAGGGGGGGAATACTCAGGAAGCTGAGTCTCCAGAATTGTCTGTTATTCCTCTTCTACAGGAGCCCTTGATGCCTTCCTCCATTCCTATCACTGAGGACAGTGATGATGATGACAATGGTCCTGAACAAGTACCAAATCAGAATGATGACAATGGTCCTGAGTTAGTACCAGATCAGAATGATGACAATGATCCTGAACTAGTACCGGATCAAAATAATGTTGACAGGTTCAGGATAAAGTACCAGCGGAAAGTAAAACCCGTCCTGATCCAACAACAAGACCAACCATCTGATCCTGAGGTAAGTGTTCCGAACCCTGAGCCTAGTAATTCCTATGAGCATAACCTTGATGACTTACCTATTGCCTTACGAAAAGGAAAACGTTCTTGTGCCAAGTACCCTATATCCCAATTTGTGTCTACTCAAAATCTTTCTGTGCAGCATCAGAGTTTTATTTCAGCTATTGACTCTATTAGAGTCCCTACATCAGTACAAGAAGCTTTAAAAGATAAGAACTGGATTCAAGCCATGAATGAAGAGATGCATGCACTGGACAAAAATGGCACTTGGGAGATTGTTGAGAAGCCAAATGACAAGAGGACAGTAGGTTGCAAGTGGATATATACCGTGAAGTACCGATCTGATGGCACACTTGACAGGTATAAGGCGAGGCTACTTGCAAAGGGATACACCCAGACCTATGGAATTGATTATGATGAGACATTTGCTCCGGTAGCAAAAATGAACACCGTAAGGATCATTCTTTCCTTAGCAGCTCACTTTGATTGGGAGTTGCAACAGTTTGATGTTAAAAATGCTTTCTTGCATGGAGATTTGGAGGAAGAGGTGTATATGGAGATTCCACCAGGGTATGACCCTACTTCAGGAAGAAATAGGGTGTGCAAACTGAAGAAGGCTTTATATGGGCTCAAACAGTCACCCCGAGCTTGGTTTGGGAGATTCACTAATGCTATGGTGTCTCTGGGTTATAAACAAAGCCAAGGTGATCATACCCTCTTTATCAAACATACTCGAAATGGTAAACTCACTCTTTTGTTAGTCTATGTAGACGATATGATCATTGCAGGTAATGATGAACTTGAGAAGCAGAATCTGAGGAAAGAGTTGGCAGCCCAATTTGAAATGAAGGACCTTGGAAAGCTGAAATATTTCCTAGGTATGGAGGTGGCATACTCGAAGCAAGGGATTTTCATATCTCAAAGAAAGTATGTCCTTGATCTTCTCAAAGAGACTGGAAAATTGGGTTGTAAGCCCATGGGAGTGCCGATAGAGCAAAACCACAAGATTGGAAGTAGTGAGGAGGACCTTAGGGTTGATAAGGCTCAATATCAGAGACTTGTGGGGAAGCTCATTTATCTATCTCACACTAGACCTGACATAGCTTATCCTGTTAGTGTTGTCAGTCAATTTATGCATGACCCACAGGAGAGACACTTACAGGCTGTGGATAGAATCTTGCAGTATCTGAAGGCCAGTCCAGGGAGGGGTCTGTTGTTCAAGAAGAGTGAGCAATTGTCTATGGAGGTTTATACTGATGCAGATTATGCAGGGTCAATTGTTGACAGGAGATCCACTACTGGATATTGTATGTTCTTGGGTGGAAATTTAGTTACATGGAGGAGCAAGAAGCAGAATGTAGTTGCCAGATCAAGCGCAGAGGCAGAGTTCAGAGCCATGGCTCAAGGAGTTTGTGAATTGTTGTGGATGAAGATCATACTAGATGATTTAAAAATAAAGTATGAAGCTCCCATGAGACTCTTCTGTGATAATAAGTCTGCCATTAGTATTGCGCACAATCCAGTCCAACACGACAGAACAAAGCACATAGAGATAGACCGACACTTCATCAAAGAGAAATTGGATAGTGGTCTTATATCTACACAGTACGTCCCCTCAGGACTTCAGTTGGCTGATGTGCTCACCAAAGGACTTCCCTTGGAGCGGTTTAGAGAGCTTACTTGCAAGCTGGGAATGATAGATATCCATTCACCAGCTTGAGGGGGGTGTTGTAAATAAGGAATTAATATAAGAATTATTATTAGAATATTATATTCAGTATTAGGAGATTTATTCTCTTATTAGGAGATTGTGTACATAATTAGTTATTTCCTTATTTAGGATTAGTCTTCTTCTATATAATGTAATTACCCTTTGTATTCTCTGATTAAGAAATAATAATACAGTTTCTCCTACTTTCAAGTGTTGAACTGAAGATTTCTGTGTGTTCAAAAGATTTAACTAATAATTGTATTCTTCTTTTTCTTATGGGCTTTTTATTATTAATGATATTGTAGTTGATCATTCATATATTCATTTTTTCCCTTTCGATTGGATAACTTTACTAAAAAAATGCTTTTTCGATATATTTGAGACATTGGAGATATGGAGCTGATCTTCAGCTTATGTGATTGTGCTTGAGAAATGCTTTTTTCTCCAGAAAGCCAAGGGCTTAGAAGACTGCTTTTATTTTCAATCAATGAATGATTTCTTTAATTTCTAACTCTCTGATAAGAACTGCTTAAGAGAGAAAATTGAAAGACGACTTTTATTGGATGTAGAACTCTACTCTATGGTTCACCAGTATGGTAACCAAGAGAATCAGAATGAATACAACTTCCCTTGATTTCAAGAGTTCAAGCCTCTCCTATATATTTCCTACTAATTTTTTTAACTTCACTCTTGCCTCGCTCTCTTATTTATACCTCAGGGTAGATATTACCTTATTTATTGCTATCCTAAGCTCCTAACTAATTATGACAGTCGGGATTATTTTACCTTATTAAGCTGTTTTCACATGAAGGAAGTTTGTTTCCATTGAATCAATACTTCTATTTCACTTGCTGCTGTTTTCCTCAACTCCAAACCTGATTTAGGATAAACAAGTAACTCCTGATCTTCTGAGAGTATCTCTGGTAATGGTCGTGACTAAAATTTAGAACCCACAACTTTTTTAAGGAAGAAACATGAAATACTTTTATGAATTCTACTATGTGATGGTAGTTCCAGACTTCCAGCTTATAAGCAACTGCATTTCTACAATCTGATAGGCTCCATAGAATCTGGGACTAAGCTTTTTATTCAACTTATGTTCAATAGATCTCTTTCTATAGGGCTGCAAGTCATGATAGAGTCGATTACCAACTTCATAGTTCTTAAATTCTTGGTTGGATTTTAATATCGATAAATTTCATGTTAAAATCACGTGTTTTGAGCTGAATTTGTGCAATTCTTGAATTCAGAAGCTTTGTACCAATTTAAAGATAATTTGAAAGTTCAAGTGTTTGAAAAATTTAGAGCATAGCTACATAGGAAAATCGCATAACTATGCACGAAAAAGGAATTTCAAGTTCCAAGTGCACCTGTATGCGCTTAACTACACAGTCCACATTGGGTAGCTATGGTTTTGAAAAGAGTCCTGTCGAAGAGCATTTTATCTACACCTAAATTTGCAAGAAATTTGTGTATTTACGCATTGAAGGCCTCCTTCGAAAAGCAAGGGAGCTTCATGCATGTAATTACTTGAATGTATTGAGTGGGATATGTACCTGAATGATATAAACTCATTTTAGTACGCCATTTTCATAACTTAAACTTCGTTTTTCAGAATACAGAGCTCTGAGTATGAGAGGAAGCAAAGATTCAAGATTTTAGTTGGAGAGTCAGATGATTTTTCATCGTCTTAACTTCTTTATTCTTCTGGAATATTGACCATGTATTTCTAAAATCCTTTTAGGATTAGGTATAATACAGCTTCAATTATATTTTGCATTGATATAATTGATTGTTTTATTAGTTAACTGTTTGGTTTGTGATTGGATTTCGCTATGATTAATACTAATTAGGGCTTGAGCACCTCTAATGTGATCAAGTTTCCTTGACTTGATTGGCAATTCAACTCTAATTGAGCGTGGATCCTAGGGAAAAGAATTGAATTCAACTCTATCTAATATATGAATCTTCTAAGCTTTACCTAAAGGTGTAAATTTTCAAGCAAGGGATTGGTATCCAAGTATGGAATGACCAATTTAATCTCAATCATGTAACCAACAAAGCCTGACCCAGTTGTTTGATAACTGGGTCCCTTAAGCATGCTGGCTAGGTTCAAACATTGGTGTTGTGTATGGAAAATGATTTGTTGGGAGAGGAAAAATCCACTTCGGTAATATCTATGTCTTGAAAAGGACTAGTCTCAGTGGAGCAGCTCCACTTCGGTTCAAACAAGAGCCGCCAAGGTGTTGGAGCAGCTCAGTGGCCAAACCCCTGTGTTTTCCAAAGCTAGGTACACTGTCCGTTCTTTTGGTATTAGAAGAAATGAAAAGATTGCATGCTATATTACTGTTAGAGGTGACAAGGCAATGCAGCTTTTGGAGAATGGTTTGAAGGTGAAGGAATATGGACTTCTGCGAAAAAACTTCAGTGATACTGGGTGCTTTGGCTTTGGTATTCAAGAGCATATTGATCTGGGAATAAAGTATGATCCTTCAACTGGTATATACGGCATGGATTTCTTTGTTGTTCTGGAACGCCCTGGTTACCGTGTTGGACGTCGTCGTCGGTGCAAGTCTCGTGTTGGGATCCAGCATCGTGTCACAAAAGATGATGCTATGAAGTGGTTCCAGGTGAAATATGAAGGTTTTATCCTCAACAAGGCGCAAGCGGTTTTCTAGACCGAGCTATATTGTCTATGGAATTTGCAAGTTTTGTTGATTATAACTTGATGTTTATTGAACTAAGTAGCTTAAATTTCTAGAATATTAATGTGTCTGGTTATGAACTTTTGTATGGAGTTTATTTCTGATCAATTTATTTTTGGTTGATTCATTCACCAAAAGGATTAGTCTCTAGCTATAGGCTGGTACCCTTTGTTCACAGAAAAATCTCAATTGTGTATATGCAAGAGAGGAGTGAAAATTATACTTATATGCAAGAATATAAGAGTAACATTTTCTAAATTTCCTTGAATGTTCTATACGAATTTTCTCTAATTTCGTTTTTACGTCAAATATTTTATTTAATCACTTTTATTCAAGAACTAATTCAATGTTAACGTCCAGACTGATTAGCAGGATGGAGGATATGGATTTGTCTAAGCATGAAGCTGAGTTGTTGGACACTTAAGTGGAGATTTTCAGACACGGAGGAGGTGCCTGACAAAAAGAAAATAAGATTTGCAGAGTTTATGAAATGTTGAAATGTGCTCCCCCTCACGAGCTTTCATGAGTTGGAGACAATAGCAGACGATAAGGAGGAGTTTGAGGACAAATCCATGAAGGAACAACTGCTGGAAAATGTAATGTACACTAAAATGTAAAGAGTGTAAGAGGAATGCAAATAGAATGACGCATGTTGTTAAGTTGGTTGTTTATTGATCCAATCTCAAGTGGCTTGGTCTCTTTAAGAACAGATAGAAAATTTAATAGTAGTACTAGATGTTGTTCCAAGTTAACATGGTGTACTTATGCTCCAACCTTGAGCCTAAGTAACTCGTTAATGATCTTAAATTAATTCAATTGGATTCCAATAAACAATATTTATCAGAAACCTTGGAAAAGTTTTGGGAATACCAGTGACACAAATTCTTCCAATTTATTTGCTTAGTGGTTGAAGCACATTGCGTGCTATCATTTACCAGTTACTGCTGAAATAGTGTAGCAGGTGTTGTGAAGAGGACTCAAATCATGTCCCATTTGCTTATGAAAAACATATCATGTCCCATTTGATATCTCTTTCCCTGTCATGTCATTTAAAAATCACACATGTAAGGTTATAAATGATATACTCATGCCTACATGACACAATTTTATGATCTTCTTCCTTGTGATGTGGCTTGAGTCTTGAAGATGCAAATTTTCCGTGGCCTTACTAATCAACCAAAAGCTAATTACTTGGTTTTTCATTTCTTGAACAAATAAACATCATTTGCATATGGTTATACAACAATGTTTATTAGTAGCAAAATTAAGAAACTAGGGATTTTATGCTAACTAGCAATATCTGGAAGAGAACAATTGCATAGAACTGTTTTCCTAAATGAAGTAGGAAAAGTTGCACCAAAAACTGCCCATAACTCACCAAACAAGGTCATTCATTGATGATAACACTCATTGAAACAGTGTACACCTAACAATCAATGAAAAAAATAGCAATATCTTAGTCAGCAATCAATCAATCACTTGGTTAGTTTCCATCTCTTTCTCTAGCTACCTATTTTTCTTTGACAACTCAAGTACAAACAATTACAAACGAAAAGGAAAAGTTGCTCCAGGGGAACAGAAAAGGGATGGTAATGAAGGTGAAGATAAAAGGCCCTGCCAACTTTTGATCTAAACACCACTTATCCTCAAATGAGGCAGTCATGTTCGAGCCGAGTGAGACCATTATGCGCAGAAAAACTCCACCTAGTAAGGCCCTGCCAATTTGCCTTCACACAGAAGCCTCTATTCTAGGCTCAAATGAAAAAGCAGACATGAAGTCCATGACTTCACCATTTAGGCAGCATTTTGGCAATTCAACCCACTTGTTGGTCTCCAAATCACACAGAACATAAGTGCATATTTCAGGGGAGTTCAAGCACACAAAAATCTGGTTACCAGCTCCTACACAGTTTATATCAGCCTTTTTCCCAAACCACTCATGGGAATTAGCCACTGGCATTGCTGCAATCTGGTGCCAACCCTCATCATATTTCCACACCCTAAGACTAGCAGTTTCCAAGAACTCTGATAACAAAACAATCAGCATCTCCCCATTACACTCCACAACATCAATGGAGTACTCACTAAAAACTGGCAACAACCTGGGATGCTCAAAGAAGCACTTTCTTGTCAAATTGCAAGCTACCACTGTCCCTGAGGAGCTAAGATAATACACGATCTCATTACCATCTTTGTTGGTAACAACTGATGAATATTGCTTAGAAGCGCTTCTCTGCAAGCTGCTTGCTACCACAATTCCACCTTTGCTGAGAAAATACACAGCATTCTCATCTGTTGAATCATATTCCATGGAATTATCAATATCACCAACCTTTCTCCTCAGTGCAGTCTCATTTTCCCAACAGCCAGAGCTTGAATTGTAGACTTTAAACACGAGATTTGGAAGCTCGCCGAAGACTAACACAATTCTGAAGGAGAGTTGGTCTTTTGAAGCTGTTCTCATCACAATGGCATTGAGAGGTTGGTTCTGAGATGAAATGTGCAGTGGAGGGAGTTCACTGCAAGATCCTGTCACAGGATTGCTCACAATGAAGTCTCCTGATAATTTTCTGTGGCAAATCAAGCCGCCGGAGGATGCAACCGGCATGCAACTTTGGTTAGATTCTTCATGCAGAAGAGGTGGATGGTTGAGTCTTTTCCAAGAGCTTTCAGCAGTGTCAAAGATAACAGATTGGTTGAGGTTGGGAGCAACCATGAGAAACCAAGGTTCCCTTGAAGGAATTTGAGAGCAGGCATGCTTGAAACTGGTAGAAGCAGCAACTGATTTCCATCTTTTGCACACCGAAGTACCGCGGAAGAATGTGGAAGTTGGCAGCCATGAAAGTATCCTTTCAAACAGATCTTCATTAAGGTCATCCAGAGAAAAGTTGCTGAAGAGTGGATTATCTCCATTTTCTGGTGACTTTCTCTTCAAACTCACACTTCTGCCAATGCATTCCATTGACAAAAACAACTGCAGCAACAAAAAAGGAAGATGTTATCAAACAATCAACTCTTCCATTTTGACAGCCTATATACTAATCTCGAAGCTAATAAAAGTGAACAAAGATTTCCAAATGGAACAAAAAGAAAAAAATAAATAAATTGGATTTGCTAAGTTAATTGTGATTTAATAATTAACTGTTTTATAGACATTGCTCACATTCATGTTCAAGGCAGGTAGAACCAACATGAATGAACAACAAAACTCTCTCTTCCAAGTATTTAAGGCAACTACTTTCATATGGACTCGAACCCGAAACATATGCTTAAGCTCGAACAACCAGAGCATTGAACTAAATACTAATCTAAAAGGGAACTGCAAGGCCAAAATCAACAAAATAATCTCAACCCTTGGTTCCCCAACCCCTCTAGTGATACTATTTCCCCTTCTACCCAAAATTCTTCACCTTTGCGACCAAAACTTGCAACTTTTGTATTTTCAAAATCAAATAAAGCTGCATATTAATAAAAATGTTAATGCCTGTCCTTCAGAAACAAAAAAATGAAGCTTGAGAATACCCCTTCTGTCAGTTTCAACAAAACTCTATACTTCTGTTCCTCACTCCCTCTTTCACACTATTCTTTGAACTTAAAACAAAATGTGAAAAATAAAGTAAAATAGAACAGAACATACCTGTTTGAACTGAAACTGTGGCTCTGCAGTGTGGATAGGGTAAAACACACAGAGAGAAAGAGAGTAAATTGCAGAATCCAAGAGAGATAGATGGATAGAGATAGAGGTGGGGTTGGAAGGTTGTGTTTAATAGGGTGATGGAGGAGGTGCAGGGTAAAAAGGGTAAAGCAAGATGGAATAGTAGGAAGTGTGGTAGGAAGCTTCGTTCGTTGGAGTTGGATGGTTGACACTTAGACACACCACATACCATACACACACACGAGTGTTCCTTAATGTCAAATGTCTTGTGTTATGTTGTGTACTTGTGTGTGTGTGTAAATATATATGATTTGAGAAGTGAAGTCGTTGACTCTTATGCTCCAAGGAATCTAATCTAAGGTTTTGGCTTTGGATTCTGGGTTGGAAAATGGAAAAACAGTAAAGTGCACACATGACATGACACCCCTCAACAAAAACAAACAAAAAAAACACTGGTGGCACATGTACTCACTTTAATCGCCACCATTCTGCATAAAAGAAAGAGAAAGGATCACAAAGTTTCAAAGTCATGGGGCTATCCATGTCTATATGGATGTCAATTGTCAAAGGGGTGGCAGGAAGAGGTGGGGTATGTTTGGCTGAGTTGAAGAACCTCACAATCAATTCTCACATGATAAAATCACTTTTGGATAGTAATATAGGTGTTTTGCAGAATTGATTTTAATTTCATAATCAAACTAGATAAATTAGTTTTTGTAGAAAAGAAGCTAGAATAACTTCTGCCATAATCAATTATGTGATTATGAAATCTTACAATTTGATTTCACATTACCTTGCAAAGTAGCATTTTCATGAAGTATAAAACATTTATCATTTCACTAACAATTCATTTTAAAAATAAATTTTGGGTACATTTGAGTTAAAAACATAATTAAGCGCTTATCAAATAAAGATTTTTTCACAAGCTAATAATATGAGAAACTTAATGAAATAAGCTCAAAATATGTTGTAAGTAGGTTATAAACATTTATTAATAAGTTAATCTGAACAACTTATGAAAAATAGTTCAACTAACTTATAAGTAGGTTTTAAACTATTCAGTAAATCTCAAAGCATAAACTCTCTGTTGACAACACAAATTGAATGTGCAGGAAAAACTTTCCGTTTTAATCCTCATATAAGATCACGTGAGAAGGAATGAAGAGTCATATGACTAAATTCTAAATTCAGAATAATGAGCATGAGTAGGGTGATCGGGCACAAAATATTTTACAAAAAAAAAGCCTTTTGTAAGCTCTTATGAAGCTTTTGTTCAAAATCAATTGTAAGAAGTCTAATCCAAACATGCACATGATGGTGGTGGGTTTTGCCTGTCACTGCAATGGTGTTGTTTTTTTCTCACTGTGCCTCCCAAAGCAAAAAGCAAGAAGCAAACCCCCTATTCCCGGTTTCTTTGGCACCTCGTTAACCGAATCTTTGTCTCTTCTTTTGCTCTCGTAGATGCTGTGCTGCTATAACTACAAGTCAATGCTTGCTCATTGTTCAAAGCTTTATCCAGAAGCCAAGCATATAATCCCTCCGGTCCTATTTATAAGTATGAAAGAGAAGAAAAATTTTGGTCCTTTTTATAAGAATCAAATGAAAGTTTGAGCTATATTAATTAATTTTTTCCAATGATGCCCTTATTAATTCTAACTTGTAAAATGTGTCTCATTAATTATTCTCTCTCTTTCCCACTTTTCAACACTAATAACAAAGGGTAATTTTGGAAGTTTATTTTGATTCAAGACAAATTTAATGCATTTTATCTAGTTTAACTACATTTCTTAAACTATGTGAATTTTTTTTTTGTTGCTTATAAATAGGACCGGAGGAAGTACTATAATAAAAATTTTGTTCTTTGAAAAGAGAGATTTGATTATAGTAATATATTGAGTTGAATAATTAGTGGGAAGAAAATATTGAAAGACAAAACAAAAGCCATTAATTAGGAACTTTTTCTTTTGTTCTTTTTCTCCTCTTCGTGCACTTTCACGCTCACACGACCAAAACAAGTAAATGCGCTGGTCTCGATTCCTCATTTGCAACCACATTTGTCAAATTCACCTTGCTTTTGTCTCCTTTTAAAATTAGACACCTCTAATGAATAAGATATGTTTTATGCCTGTTTGTGTCGATCATTAGCATTCGCTTTGAGATAAAAAGTGAATCGAACTCTTCTTTATGATTGAGAAAAATTGCTTGCACATTAACTCAACTAATATTGAACATACACTAATGACTGATTTCTCTAGCTCTAGCTCTAGCTACACGCCCTATCTCCCTGCAGCCTCTATCGTTCGTGTTTCTCACCTGAGGATAAGTAATTTGGTTGAATAGCTGATTTCATGATAAAAGAAATCCGTAGCTACCTAGAGAAGTTCCCTCCGAGGGTATTTTCTGTGGGTTATTACAATCAGTCCATGAAACAAAGCAACGACACTCCCGCCCCACACCCGTGAGTCGGAAGCTCTCCTGTAGTTGAAATAGAAATAGCGTAGGTGGTTGTAGAAAATCAATTTGAATCAAGTTTAGAAGCCTCTCCCTCTAATCTGAACACATTGACCTCAGATTTTCACTGTCACTGTTGAAATCGGCTGCTACCATTTCTTTCCCTAAGTATCAAATGGTTGTAAAGTGCTAATTGTGTATAAAAAAGCAGTAGTTACCCTGAAAAGCGTAGATGTATTGATAGCTTTTTCTGTACTGATACATGCTTTAACTTTAAAGCCATCTCAAGAGCAGACACATATTTCAGTTATTAGTCTCTTTCAACATCCCACAGTATTTACTAACACTTGTCTCTTTCAAAGTAAACTGAAATAACAGTTCACTGTATCTTCTGTTTTGATTGTTAGATATTTTATGCAACTGAAGGGATTAACTTTCGTCATTTTCTGCTGGATGTACTCCTAACCAAAATAAGTGTTAAATATGTTATTATAAGAATTAACAACTGATGAATTTTGGATAACTAAATACCAATTGTCTATTTTGGTCATAGACAAAGTTAAAAAGATATTAGGGTTAAGCAGTTAATTCTATCACTAAAATAAAATTAGAGAATCCATCAACAATGTTACAATGAGGTCCAAGGTTCCAGCAAATAATGAAACCCCAGACAAAAATTTCCCAACTCACCATCTCTCTTTCTGATGATGGGGTTATCAAATTGATATGAACAAATAATATAAATAGCTGCACCTACTTTATTAACTTGTTCCCTGCTGATTCCATTTTATTGAGTTCATTTCCTTCCTCAGCTTCAGAACTGTAAAATGGCAATCTCCGCTTCAATTGATGCATCTCAGCTGAGGATGTTTCACTCGAACAAGAACCGACCCCAGAAAATACAGCACCACCATCTTCAACAGGCATATCATGTATGTTTGAACTGGCATACCCATTGCTAAGCTTCACATTGTCTTTTGCTGCAATTGACTTGCACTCAATCGCATCTACATGTTCTGAATCTCCCCTTAAGTTCTGATAATCCTCTGAAACATAAGAATCCTTATCAAAGCCCGAGAAGCCATTTGGCAAAACTAGAGAAGGAGCAGATTTAGCCATATCACTATCATCTTGCTCTTTTTTACAGCCTGAAATCTCTCCTAAAACAGATGAGCATGGATTTGATCTGGTAATATCTATATCCCCCCAATGTTCGGCAGCTTGAGAACTGCAGATATAAGATGATTCAACGCCACTAGAGGAAGTTTCATTTGCAACCTCAACATCCATATCATTAGAATGCTCGCTTTTTGCACCACAGCTCATTTCGGTCAAAGACACAGATTCACTGGCAGAAATCTTCAACTCTGGACTAATACCAAATGGAAGAGCCTCACACCCTTTGCTGTAAGTCGCAGTATTCGTATCTGAAAAGCACTCAGCTTGTTTAGAAGAGCCAGGCTGCACTCCCACTTCGAATGTTTTCATATCTGCCGCCTCTGAAGATTCAATACTTTGAAGTCCTGAGGGTCGTGCATTAACCCTGTCCAGAAGCAAATCAAGTAATTAGAGCGTCACTTCAAGTTGAAATAATTGACATATTGGTTCCCAAAAAAGCTAAATGCATCTGTCCTAAATTTGATTATTAAAACCATTCTTAATCAAACCTAAGATAACGATAGTTCAAATAACCGGGATTCTCACTAGGCGTAGGAAAGGGAAACTACTTTAAACAAGCTTCCAGGATTTAAGATCTTACACAGAAAGTAAAGAAGATGCATTACACATGGGAATGCAAAAATAAATACATAATCTTAAATCATATAAGAAAACTAGGAACAGAATAATATATCAAGGCATCAGACAGTTTCCCATGAAAAACTAACATTAAGACTAGGTCAGAGTGGCATCGAAAAATTAAGCCAAATACTAACAAGAACAGAACTTAAGCTTCTCTTGGTTTCACACACAAAAAGGATGGGCCAGTGTTCTAACAGTTAACCTTGCCCACCATTCAAATGATCAGACTGTCATCCCAGTCCTGGCCTAAATCACCACCAACACCAACTAACATAAAGTTCAACTTCTGAGCAAGATGAAGAAGAACCAGCTAAAATGTACAAAATGATCTAAATTTAAGTTCACTACTAATCAACCCTAAAAAATCCTATTTAATGAAAATACCAATACAAATGACAAAATCAGGTTAGCCTAAGTTCAAAGGGAACAGTATAATTAAGGCGCCACATGAAAGATATGGGAGAGCATATATTATATGGAATGTTGTCTTAGAAAACAGTAGCTTCTTCAGCATATGATCACAAGAATACCTGCTATACAGCAGCATGTATGCGCCCTGAGAAAGCACCTCCTCCAATTCCACACCCATAACCTGAGAAATAATACAAACCAAATACGGATATTAAAATTTCAAAAACATTAACGAAGTTCATTAAACAAAAAGGAAAATGCTGTTCAAAGTTATATCGAGACACTAAGAATTTTACCTTCCAATCATCAATTCTATACCAGTTTCCTTGGAAATCCTTGATGTAGCAGATGTAATGACCAAAAAATGAAGCATTCAGCATATCAATATGGACTACAACGGCATAAAGCTTATAGATGTCAGATCCATCTCCAACATCACTTGTGTAAGGGCTAAGATCCAAAGTCTCGGGGAAAGTTACTCTCTTGTTAAGTTTTCCAAAACTCCCACTCTGCAGTTCCACAATGCCACAGAAAAAGAAAATGATGAGAAAATTGACAAAGAAAAGTTTAAGAAACATTTCATGTCTTCAAGCCTTTATGCATAGTAGGATAAAATATAATGTGCTAGCAGAATATGGTACATAGTCATAGTAATATCTGTACAATTTACATCACATGAAGCACATTTTGAGAGGGGGAACTAAAAACCATACAAGTGAGAATTAAACAAGTTATAGCATCATTCAAGATCTGAGACTAAATTACTCAGACCTGAAATCTTTTTAAGGCAATAGTAAGAATATTTGGAGCCCGTTTCACTGTGAGACGTTTCCATGCCTTGACATAACCTTTGCACCTGCAAACAGAAGCAAAATTTTGTTAAGACATGACCTGCCTCACAGTAAAAGCATATCTTTCAATTGTATATTTCAGGATAGCCAACTTTTTACCATACAAATTTCCTATTTATAAAACTCTTTCCAAATATTGTGCCTCAATCATCTAAATACACATCCCAAAATGGGAAAAATAAAACAACAATGATACGTTTAAATAGGAAACAATGTTCTGCAAGAACTCTGGTATAATCAGGATAAAAAGCAGCTTTAAAATAATTTAAGATTTTATTTATTAAGTTATTCTTGTAGTTGAAAGAAAGAACTATCGAGAGAAATTGTGTGTTATACCTGCTCTTGTATTTATTGATTGATACAGTCAGTTAGAGGGTAATTCAGCTGGCCAAAAACTATTTACTAGCCTAATAATCAGGAATTGATTATTCTAGCCTAGTCAACATGAACATGATTGACTATATGTTCTATTAGTTATAATATCCTCATAAAAATGAAAATATACAAATAATGATCAACTCCCAAGCAACGTTTCTTTAAGCATATTATTATTTAATTCACAGTATATATAATATTTTTCTAAGCAACCTTACCCATCACATTTATACATATTATCCCCATGAAGCCACTCCTTAACAGTAAACTGGTCTAGACATTCCTCCAAGGAAGCAGCATCTCCATGAATTTCAACTGTCAAGTCCATCATATTTTCATACTGATTTGAATTCTTCTCACATTCTGTGCAAATCACCTATTTTTTCCAAGAAAAAAAAAATGCAAAAATCAATAACCACTCAAGAAAAGATTCAAAATGCTGAATATATAAAAGGCTAAATCATGTAGAAACTACAACTTGGAATGCTAGAGAAGGCAAGCACATGACAGCTTAAATTTTACCCATGGCCAGAAGCCCAGAACCCAGCTAGAAAACAGAAAATCATCCTTCTACACAGTCACACTTTAGCTTTTTCCAGTCACCTTGATCAATAACAGCTAAAAAGAAAAATTAAGCACCTTATAACTCCTTTTAAATTACGCTATAAAATGCATCCCACCCCCCATAAAACTAGGTGCTTCAGCACAACTACATCTATCTCAGTCTATGTGATGATTATCATCGTCTCTTTGATGAAAAGAATAAAGACAAAAATAATGCAGATGATAGGAAGAGCCTCTGTATTGCTATAGTAATTGAAAATTGAATAATGAGCTAAGAATTATCTTTTGAACTAGAGTAAGGATCAGGAAATGAGTAACTCTAGGCCAATTTCTACAAAAATGGAACATATAAAGATTACAAAAGGCCTGTTCTCATCTGGAAAGCACAATGAGATATGAAGAACCGAGACTGTGTGATTCTCTAACCTGATTAAGAAAACAGTTGAAAGCCATTACTCTTAGCTCTTAGGCTGGATTGATTTTTTCAGTTAATGAGATCAGAAGAATAAACACATCAAGGATCCATGTAGCTAGCAATATCAATGTGTTTCTATATTTTGATTATGCACAAATGAGACAATAAGGTAAACTATGATTTCAGTCTGATTAGAAGAAGTCTAACCTCAGATTGAAGGTGTCCACCAAAAATGTGTTGAATAAGGGTTGTTTCTTGAAGGTTAGGAGGCACAGCTTTTTCTCCACCAAATTCCTCAAGGCAAATAGATTGCATAGTATCAATGGCAAACCTACAACAGCATCAAAAATATTGGAGGGAAAAACCTTTAGGGTCATACCAAACTATTATAAGCTAGACATCCTTCTTAAATAGTCAATAACAATTTGCTATTGGACGTCAAATAACATTGCTTCAATTGTAAATACACCTCATGAACTCATGAGCATCCTCTTGTCTTCCACAATCCAGTGTACCCGAAATATTAGGCAAACGAGACAGAATATTCATAGGAGAAAACGCTTGTGAACTTAGCCTTGCCCTTTCAACATGGATTTCAAATTCACATAGAAAGCACCAATCATTATGGCAGCCTGGAAAGCCACATTTAACAAACATAAGTATCAGGAATATTCAAGATCCAGCAAGGATCAAATAGCAAATTCCTGACATTACATTCTTTGCGGTGACCCTTCTCCAACAAGTAGGCAATAAGTGGCTTTGTGAATGAAAGACATTGGAGAACCACATTCGCAAAGCAGCTGCAGATTTACAATTTGCAATCCATGTTAAATTCCAACCGAAACCTCTTGTTGTAATATATCAATGATAGGATGTAATAAAGCTAAAGCAAGGTTGTAATAAAGGCAAACCTGTTTCCACAATTCAAGAGTCCACAGGGAGGAAATCCTGGCTTGTCCCAGTTAAACAATTTGACAAACTCATCATAAGGAAAGAGAGGCTGAAAACAAAAAATAAAAAAACATACAATTTCAGCATGCAAGAAAGAAATATATAAGATCCAACCAAGTAAGAAAAAACCACCCTATAACATTATCAATATATGATAATAAATAGGAATTACATTTTTAGGCTGCTTGATAGGCCTGAAAGTTCCACGACCACATTGCGGGATCAGGGAAATTGAAGATGTGGTTTTATTCACAGCTGCGGAAGCTTTAGCCAAGCTTATTGCACTGTTGCTCTGTAAAGCCTTGCATTTCATCTTATGTTCAGATTTCCAATGCAACTGTTGGCATGCTTCTGAGCTGAAAAAACCATAAATCCAAGCCAAAGTGAGTTTTTCCCCCTTTTCAAAAATCACTCAAAAAATCAAATACATTGATTATCAAGCAGATACTCAATCTAGAATTTCCAGCAACTGAAAATCAAGCCAAGCGCTATAATTATTGGGCAACATGGATCAATGAAAACATGGGAAGAGGAATCAACCAGTATCGAACGGATTTGCAGCGAGAGCACTTCTTGGTGGCGTTTTTGCGGCAGAGGACACAAACGGTATCATCCATGAGAAGGCCAGGCATGGCGTCGAAATTGGCGTCGACCTCAAAGTACTTTGACGCCGTATTCTTGACGAGAGTGTGCAATCCAAGAACCACCACAAACGCGGAGATCACAAACTGCAGTAGCCACTTGAGATCCCATGATACTCCAGAGACAAGCATCTATGATGATCCTGCTCCTAGGGTTGTTCATCCGTCCTCAACTGAACGTTGATTCACTGCTCCAAATCCAATCTGCCAACATCACAAGAGAAATTAGGGTTTTCGATTTGCTTGTGACAGAGACAGGAACGTGTGTTGAGATTGTGTTAATCTCGATTTGTCGATCGTTGTTTGGATTTGTGATGAGGACGATGAGGAACAGAGGAGAAGGAAGGAACCTTGTGATTTCCTGTGTGGTGGTTTTCTTTCTTCTTTGGATTTAACGGTATGTTTGGAACTACAAAAGGAAAGAAAATCTGAAAATATACTAGTTGTTTTTAAAAATTATTAATTTAGAAAAATTAAGTTTTTTTTAAAGTAAAATTAAGTTCAAAATATATTATATACTTTAATTATTTATATCATATCATATCCTCTCAATTTATTCACTGTGATAGCATATAGGTATATCTTGCTGACTTGCTCTTATCATATTTTGTCTTGATCTAACTCTTTGATCCTATAATGTCTTATTTTATTATGACCACCAAACAAACCCAATGAAATATGTTTTATGATGTTTGTCCGGAGAGTGAAAGGGAAGGAAAAAGTATAAGAAATTAAGATTGTCTGAAGGGACATGCATATAACTCCTTTAGAACACACCATTTAGTTGAGTTTTTAATGGTGTGTTAAATAGGTGTCACAAGTTTCTCTCTTAATTAAAGTCGAAAATAAATATATAATTGTTGTAAACATGTAATTTTATATAACATAGCATGATTGAATGTCAATATAAATGAGCTTTAATTTACATTAACCATGCATATTAAACCTATAAATTTAATTTATATATGGTGATCGCTAGTGTAGAGAGTTTTACACATACATTTAATCATATTTATATATTTCTCATTTTAAACGTATAAAGTTACTTATGACATGAAAAATTAATAATTAACTCTAATTGAATTACTACTATAGTATTTAAGCTCTAAAAGTATGCACTTATTCTTAGTTATAATAATTGGATGCAATGGAAATAAATAGGAAACATTACAATGAGATATATGTAGATATATGTACCCATAAAAAGTAAATAGTACCAAAAAAGAAATATGTAAATTTAACTAGAAAAGAATAACTAAAATGATTACCTCAAAAAATTCTATATCTACCTTTTCTTTTAATTATTTCATTACGTTTTGAAATTAGTAAAATTTATTTCCTAACATTTTTAAACAAAATTAGTTTCACTTTCTCGCCTTAAAAAAGTTTCACTTTCTAAAAAAAATTACTGTAGTTCTTCATAAAATACTATAAGTACAAAATAGGGCCGGCCCAACACTAAAGGAGGCTTAAAACGAACTTTAAAGTGATGCCTTATTATCTAAATGAATGCTAAAGTAAACTTTATTTTTGGAGACCTTTTTTGCTTAGTAAAAAAAATTTGGGGGCCTTTTTTACTTAGTAAAAAGAAAAGAAAAAATTGAGACCTAAAGCCCTTGCTTGGGTGGCTTCACCCTTGGGCCGGCCTGGTACAAAATATAAACAAATTGATGCAATGCATGGATATTATTTCTATCAATTATTGTGTTCTTTTTCTTTTTTTCGGCTCATTTATTTCCTTCATTTGAAACATGTGGTAGCCATTCTTGTGTGATCCCACCAACATCTATAAATACAACCAATTAAAAGTGCATTAAAATACTGATAAAAGATACCAAAAGAAAAGTCCTCCTTCTACAATATACACAAACAAAGTAATAATTATACCAGCAGCTAATGGATAATTAAAGAAGATTATGAAGAATAAGCGGAGTGTGTGCAGGAAAATAATTATGAAAAGTTAAAATGGCAAAATAAAGAGAATGTTACAAGGAAAGGAAAAGTTGAAGAATGTTATGTATGAAAGTTTATACAATAGATAGTTCCCAAACTGACTTATGGAATTGTTAACTAAGCGTATGAGAAGGTTACTAATTAACTAATTAAAATTGAACTCACAGGTGATAACCCTCACCACAATTTGTGTGAGGTAGGCAGTATTGTTTATAATAACAGGAAAAATACAAAACATATGTTAAGGAATATTCTAAAAAATATTACAGAATGCTATGGAATAATAAAAGAATATTCCTTAAAATATTATATTCATTTACATCTAATTACATGAACAAACTAATAAAAAGAAGGGTTAAAAAACTATAACCCTGTACTTTGAGCGAGTTTTGAAAACCGTCCCTCGCCGGAAAATTATCTGAGAACCGTCCTCAGACTTTCAAAAACAAAATTGACCCGTCCCTCCGGCAGCCTTGCCTCCGGCCAACGCTGACATGTCCTTCCACGTCAATTAATGAGATCTGGCGTGGATTTTTTTTTTGAATATTTATATTTCGTAATTAATATTACTAATTAATCATTTAATCCTAATATAAACCTAAATCTCTAACCTCTTCTCTAACCCTAAATCCCCAAATCCAACCCCATTTCCCCAATTGATAAGATATGGTTCTTCTTCCTCTTCTTCTCAGTTCTTCTTCCTCTTCTTCTCCGCTGTTCCTCTTCTTCTCTGTTCTTCCCCTTCTTCTCCGCTCTTCATTTACTTTTTATCGAGCAACACAATGAGAAGGCCAGCCTTGTCTTCCACTTCTGTCTCTGATTCTCGTGCTTCTCCTCTGCAATCGTTGCCTCCTGGAGGGATTTGCGAGTGTGGTGAGTTGATTTTGTACTTGACTTCACACACTTCAATTAACCCAGGTCGCAAGTTCTGGAGATGCAGGAATTTCAAGGTAACTCAAACTCCTCTCCACCTTAATCTGTGAATCTCTCCACGTAAATTGATTTGACAGATTTCTTGTGGAGTTGCAGACACCCAAAGATTGTGGGTTTTTTTTGTGGGATGATAATCTGGACAGGCAAGGGCAATGTGATCAAAGACAACAAGAGATTGAATTACTGAAAACAATGCTTGAATTGGAGGATTTGAAGAGGAAACATGATGAACTGAGCAGGAAATTTGAGGAAAGCAAGAAGAAGAACAACAAACTGCAAAGGAAGCTTGACTGTGAAACCATGAAGAATGATGTGAGAATTTTTCAGTGTTGGATTTGCTGTGCTGCTGTGGGTGGTGGGATTAGCGTACTGCTTCATTTATGGGAAATTCAAGTAGGGTAGAATTGAATTGATAGTTAGGTTGATGGTTATGTTGGTTGTTGGTTGTGCCTGCAATAGCACTATGTCATCTCTAAGACTGAAATGAATGACAAATTATGGCTGCAATAGCACTATGTTTAAGTTAGGGCCTTTAAGTTATTTCTACTGTAACAGCTTTGAGATTGAAAAGTAATGACAAAGTATGGTTGTTGTTGTCTTTAAGCAGTTGTTGTTTTGTCCCTTTAATGATTCTGATTTCTCTACTCACCTAGAAAGCACAAATAACTTAAACAAATCATTTTAACCTTTAACCAATGCAAACAGCAAACAATGAAGAGAATCTCATTGACTCATTTGATTCAAATAGGAAGAAGTGGTCCATCCCACTAGCAATAAAAAACATAACATGACAACTTGTGGTCCACATTAAATGCCATCTACATCAGAAAACTCACCCATATGGTGTCCATAGTATACCAAAATGAGCACACATGTGCTATCCAAAGTATATCAAAATGAGCACCCATGTGCTATAAAAAAACAACAACACAATAATTAACCCTAACTACATCATTCATTTCTCATCAAACAACTCCAGATGCAGCTACTTCAACTCCAGATGCTGCCAGATCTTCCCCACCATGAACCTGAGATGCAGCTCCAGATGATGGCAGATTTCCCACACCTTCTTCCTGAGTTGGTCCTCCAGCTCCAACCTGATATAGCACAGCTTGAGAGGACTCTCCAACCTGAGTTGGTCCTCGAGCTCCAACCTGAGATAGCACAGCTTGAGAGGACCCTCCAACCTGTGCAATTTCAGAAATTAATTCAGATTCATGATTTGTTGTATTTGAAGGTAGATCTGTCAAGTATACTTACATCAACAACTTGAGAACTAGCAGCTTGAGTTGTATTTGGGTCTTCTATTATGACAGGAAGATTGCATCTCCTTGAATTATGACCAACGTGCTTACATCTGCTGCACTTGCGCCTAACAACTGGACGTGGCTGAGACGGCCCAGCCTCAGATGACCCAGCCTGAGATGGCCCAGCCTGAGATGCAGCTTGAGAGGTTCCCCCATCCTGTAATTCAATTTCAGTGCATATGCAATTCAATTCACCAGTTGAATAATTTAATTTCATAGAACTAGCATAGAACTAACATATATGTATGTGAAATCCATAGATCTAGCCATACAACTAACAAATATACTTACAGTGGGCACTTCATTTTGTGCTTGAGTTTCATTGATAACCTGACTTTCATTTGGTGCTTGAGAACTTTCTGGTTCTTCATCTACAGGTGGAGGAAGACTGCACCTCCTTCTGTTATGGCCATGCTGGCCACATCTGCTGCACATATGTCTTGCAACTCCTTTGTTTAGATGTTCCTGCTTTGTATCTTCATAAGGGTCTCTTCTTCTCAGTTTCTTAGGCCTTCCATGCCTCCTTTTAAACAGTGGTGGTAGTATGTCAGGGTCATTGGTAGGTTCCCACATTTTATGGCCATTAATAGGACTGGTCTCATGACCATAGGTTGCTTCATATGCTGCTCTTTTGTAGTAATCATGCACAAAAGACAGTGGGTTTAGACAATTGTATGATATGCATGCAACAGCATGCTTGCATGGTATTCCTACCAACTCCCACAGATTACAAGTGCAAGTATGTGCCCTCAAGTCTACAATAAAAGCTATCACCATTAGTACCCATGAACTTAACCTCAAACTTATCCTCTGAACTGCATGTAGGAAACCAGTATTTACTTTTCTCTATCTCCACTGCTAACCTCTTCATGGGTTTGGGCATCACCTCTCCTCCATATCTCTGAAACATTTCCCTTAGAGTTGCAAATCTGCCCATTAGGTAAGTTCAGAATCTGTGCTCATATCCTTCTAAACATGCCATGAGGCCCTGCAAACATAAAAAGATGGTAAGTATTCAATGACAACCATAAAGATGCAAATGAACTAGCAGTTTAAATGACTTACTGTTGGCCCAATATTTTGGCCCAAGAAAGAAAAACGCATTCAGCCCAAAATACTCAGAGTAGTCGAATTCTGACTAAAAGGAATGAAAAGGAAAATGCACTAAGTTAATGGGGCAGCCAAATTCGACAACAACAATTACTACTAAACACAGGCACATGTAACACGTGCCACATTGACCAAGTCAAATTCTCCCCACGATGGTCGAAAACGTGGCCAAGAAACGGTTGAGGCAGTTGAGAAACACGACCCTCACCACTACGCATGAAACCTCCGGAACAAGCATCAGATCGTGGGGAATCAGACCCACTAACCCGACCAACAAGGAAGAAAACCGCCAGGGACACGCGAGACATGGAGCTCTATAAATAGGAAAATCTGATTCAGAAAAGGGGTTCTCAACTCAAACTCTGAAAAATTCACCAGAAAGCTCTAATGTCCGCATCAATGAGACTCAAGGAGCAAAACGTGATGATGGAGGAGTATGTTGCAGAACCGACACTTTAGTTTCCCTGCATTTCAGCTTGTTGATTTCCAGTTCTTTTGTGTAGTTCGTTTATCGAAATCTGCAGTTCATGTAGTTTTCATGTTATTTTAGTTTATTTGACTGTTTTGTAATTGACTCGTGTTCAATAAAATCTAGTTTCACCTGAGTTGCTCGTTGTTGTCGAAAACACATTCATTCACACACAACACTTTGGCAAAGCGTTTTCTCAAAAGGACCCTGAAATCTAAACTTCCTTTAGTCGAACTAAGAGGATATTTGTTTACCAAAAATCCGTGTAAACACTTACCTTCTGCTGATCAGATATGAAGATCCACCTTCTGTCAGGACCAATGTCATGCAAAAGTAAATCTAGAAACCACTCCCAGCTATCCTTGCATTCAGACTCAACAACAGCAAATGCCAATGGAAAATATTGGTCATTTGGATCTCTAGCTACAGCACATAACAGAATTCCACCAAATTGTGTCTTTAAGTGACACCCATCTAAGCCAATGAAAGGCCTGCACCCCTGTATATACCCCCTTTTGCAGCCTTCTAGACACATATAGAATCTCTGAAATCTTGGTTGAATAGCCCCAGTAGGGCTTTCCAGTTGCATCTTACATGTGTTACCTGGGGATACCCTCCTCAGCTCTGCACTGAATCTGTAAAGCAAGGAGTATTGCTTGCTAGCATCTCCCTCCACCATCTCCAAGGCCATTTTTCTTGCCCTCCATGCTTTGTACCTTGTTATTCCAATTGAGAAACCTATCCTGATCTCCTCAACCACATCATTCAACTTCATCTTCCTTGATCCCCTCATCTTATCAACCACCTTCTTTGCAACCCATTTGGAAGTTGCACTTTTGTTGTTAAAAACTCTGGCACATGTATGAGGACCAATCAGAGTCTTGATTGCAAATGTCTGTTTTCCACCAACCTTGCTACACAACATCACAAATGGACATTCATCTTTCTTCTTACAAACTGCCATAGCTCTGTCATGGTCATTCTTTGGGAAAGTAACCTGCCTACCAATAAGGACAGCATGGTCTTTAGCAGCTTCTTTAAACTGCTCCAGTGATGTAAATTCCATTCCCACCCTGAATTTGAACTCTGGCCTCATATCTTCAGGTCTGAACTGCAGATGTCTCCTCACTGGTCCATTGGAATCATCACTATCACCTTCTGACATACTATCTAAATCCTCACTCTCCCAACCAGCTTCTATTTCATGATCACCATGAAATCCACCAACTTCCTCATCCACATTCTGTCCAGCATGCACATTAACCCCAACTTCATCAGTCATTTGCCTCAACTGCTCATTCAAAAGAGCTTCAGCCACACCAACAGTGTTTGACTCAAATCCATCATCAATACCTTGTGTCCTCTCCTCTTCACTGTCACTGAAGTGCACATCAAGTACTGAATCATCACTATCATCAGAATCTGCAGTGGAATCTCCATCATTTGGAACCTTTGCATCAACCACAGGTTCAACCTCTGCATCCATCTCTGGTGGATTTTGTACTTGTGCTTCCATCTCTGGTTCAACCTCTGGCACTGGGACATTTACATTTGCTGCAATCTCTGGTTCAACTTCAGGTTCAACTTCAGGTTCAACCTCAGGTTCAACCTCTGGCTCTGGGACATTTACATTTGCTGAAACCTTTGGTTCAACTTCAGGTTCAACCTCTGGCTCTGGGACACTAGCATTTAATTCTACCTCTGGAATATCCAGTTGCCTCATCTCCATATTTGACAACTTCTCCAACTTGTCTTCTTCTTCATCACTAGATAATTCCAGTAAAACAGGAAGCCTCTTTTGCCTCTGATTTGAAACATTAGACATAACTCTATTTGACCTTCTGCTAGGCTTGGTTGGAGCAAGTCTCTTTGCAGGTGAAACAGCTTTTGGCCTCTTTGCAGGTGAAGCAGCCTTTGAAGGAGCAGGAGCAGGCCTCTTTCCAGCTGAAATCACTGAAGGAGTAGCCTTGGAAGGAGTGGCCCTAGATGGAGCCCTCACTGAAGGAGTGGGCTTGGATGAAGCCCTAACTGATAGAGCCCTCAATGCAGGAGTGGGCTTGGATGGAGCCCATAATGATGGAGTAGGCTTGGATGGAGCCTTAAAAGGAGGCTTAAATGGCCTAGTTGATGTTGTTGCCTTGGCTGGTGCAGCACCTTTACAAGGAGGCTTAAAAGCCTTACTTGCACACTTAGTTGATGGTGTTGCCTTTGCAGATGCAGCAGCTTGATTGTTCAGGTTGTTGATCTTTTTGGCTACAAGATGCTTACCATCAAGGAACCTTAGCAAATCCACTGGACTAGAGGGCAGTTCATCAACATCATGCTCCACAAACAAATGCACAGAAGCACCCATGCTATTGAGAGCAAATTTTCCAAGGGCCATGGCATCTTCATCAGTCAGTACAGGCCTAAAGTGGTGAGCAATAATATCATCACATGTCCTCCACCAAACTTTGAACTTTCCTCTGGTGTACCCCAACTCCTTCACAGTATCTAGACAATCAAAGTAACCCCATCTATCAATGTCAACAGGAATCTTAGTGATTTTGACATCTCTGTAATGCCAGTACGGCTCTCTCGAGAATATCCCATGGTGATGGATAAGTACACTGAAGCTACTCATCCTGCATAATGCATAGCAACACATACTCGTCAACAAACATGAATAATTTCAAGTTTCAAGCCAAATCACACAGTGTAATGTCGAACAAATGAAACCCTAAAATAGAAACAATCCGATTCAACTCCAAAATAGAAACCAACAAAACCACAACTCGCATTCCGTACTCAAGACAAACCTCTCAACAACAAACACCCTAACCTAACCTCAACGGTAAAACGAGAAGATATGAATACAAACCTCACAAATGTTCTTCAGCCTCAGCGTTCTTCGCCGCCGCCTAAGAGCTTCCTTCGTCGCCTTCAAGCTAACTTCCTTCTTCAGCCTCTGTGTTCTTCACAAGAGTTGTGTGTGAAGGATGTGTTTCGAACGGAACGAGAAAGAGAAGGGATAAGGTTTTGGTGTTGGGTGATTAGAGTTAATTAGAGAATTAGGATAAATTTGAAGATTTAGGGTTTAATTTGGGGATTTAGGGTTAATTTGGGGATTTAGGTTTATATTAGGATTAAATGATTAATTAGTAATATTAATTACGAAATATAAAATATTCAAAAAAAAATCCACGTCAGATCTCATTAATTGACGTGGAAGGACATGTCAGCGTTGGCCGGAGGCAAGGCTGCCGGAGGGACGGGTCAATTTTGTTTTTGAAAGTTTGAGGACGGTTCTCAGATTATTTTCCGGCGAGGGACGGTTTTCAAAACTCGCTCAAAGTATAGGGACGGTTATAGTTTTTAACCCTTAAAAAAACTAATAACTATTTAATTATAGCTTAATGAATGGGCAGAAAATGTTTGGAATGTTCATCTTGTACATTAGCACAAGAGAAATTATAAAATAGAAACCTAAAATAGATACTAGCATTACATAAGTTTGAAAACGATAGACATATATAAATCAGTATGATCAATTATTTGCATTTACGGGCACACGATTAGGACAAGAGAAAGTTAATGCAAGAAAAGCCGGAGTGGTGTTTTCCACTCTGAATACTCCTATCAATTAATTTCTTCTTATTGCATTACGTCCCTCTAGGTTTATAGGTAGCTAACCAACCAATCAACCATGCATGTGGTAACTATTGCAAATGAAAAGATAATTTGATAATTATGCTAATCGAATCCAGCAAAAGTTGATGGCCAATCTAATCATAAGCAACTGCCATTTTATGAATAAACAATTAATCTCTGGACAATTAATTTTTGGATCAAATTCGATAACTAAGCTGTGTTATGATCAATTGATCATTGAATTAATAATGAATATATGAGGCCAAGAGTGTGATTTGTTTTTGTCAATAAGCTGTTTTAGATTCAAATGGTTCCAAAGTTTACATGATGATGATGTGGGCTTGTTCCCGGGATTCCTGGATTGTGCTTCCTACTTCCTAGATTGTTTTTGTCAATAAGCTGTTTTAATTTAATTTACATTTTAAGGTTTTCCTATCTTCATTTAAAGGAACTGGCAAAAATCTTGATAAACTAATCCGCTTATTGAGGATGTTGTCCAAAACACATCATCAACCATGCTTTGTGCTGGATTAAGCTATAACTATTATTCATTAAAATAAGCAGCTATAAACTTTTGAGGCCGAATATTTAGTTACACATTAATGCTTATTTGACGTTGATACAAATACATTCGTCACATTATTAAGATATTGTGAAAACGATTGTGTAACAACTAGTAACAAGTATATTCAATAAACTAGTCATTATATGAGTACATTAATTATAAATTTTATTTGCTTATATATATATATTGGAATCGTTGATTATTTTGGGCCCCACCCAAGTAACTCGTGTGCTTAACCCATGCCTTTTGAGTAAATAATTGAGGAAGACGAAGATGGAAAATGAAAGGAATTGGGAGATAAGGTGCTGCAAGTGCAAAGTCCCGTGCCATATTGCAATTTGCATGCCACCATTGGCCTCGATCAAACTTGTATATACTTGCTACAACCTTTGATGTATTGATGATACCCAGCTTCTTTTAACATTCATTTAGTATTAATTTATTTTTATCTCTCATTACTCTTTTTATCACATTGTGAATCCTTTTTTTCTTCTAACGAGTGTAAACCCAACATTTTCCATACTTATTAACCGCTACTGCCTACAACTGCTAAATTGGAAATACCTTAATATTTTTCCGATATTAGATTAAAGCAACTAGTAGCCAAGCAATACTTACATATACACGCCTCGTATTACTACAAAGAGAAATATGCAATGTCAAATAACCACTTAATCCCAAAAGTTTAAGCTGTTGGGTAAGTGTCAATTAGCGGTTTCAAACTCTCGCTAATTGGCATGATTATCTGAATGTACATGTTTTTGCATATTTATTAGTGACGATTAAGTATTCACTATTAATGCTGGCATTAATTTGTGACGACTTTTTTTGTCACTACTGCATATAGTTTTAGTGGATTATCGTCACAATAAAATTCAGCATTAGTGACATTTAAAAATATCGTCACTAATGTATTAGTGACTCGAGTATTAGTGACGACTAGTGACGATTAAAAATTTTGTCATAAAATACTCATAGTGACGATTTTTAAGCTTTTAATAACGAAAATGCTTGTCATTAAAAGCATTAATTCTTGTAGTGAGTTTTATATTATATTCTAACACGCCCCCTCACGCAAGAGCCCTTTGGGCTTGAAGCGTGAATAAATGGACAAACCCACCTACCATGTGCTTAAATAAATTCCACTTTTTTTTTTTAATTAGAAAGTGAGGGGAGTAATGATCGAACTCTAGACCTCTCGGCCATAGAGGCTCTGATACCATGTCAAATAACCACTTAATCCTAAAAGCTTGAGTTGTTGGGTAAGGGTCACATTAATGGTTTTATATTATATTCTAACACGCAATACACAATACTCATAATAAAACATTAGGCACATACTATGTTTACTCTCAAATTCGTACACTAGCTTGCCAAGTGATGTGGTTGAGAGGATCTTGGTGCGAGATAGCTTGCTTAGTGATGCGGTGCCTGATTGCATGGTGTGAATGTTTGATTCGTTCGGTGTGTATACTGCGTCCTCTGGATATTGATGGTTGATCCAAGAGAGGCAGAGTCAAGTGGCTTCCCCCAGTATCACCTGGAACTGGGTTTGGCGTCTTAAGGGGCCTTTTAAAATTCTGTTCCTGATCTGGTTAGGCTGCCATAATGCATAGTTTCTTTTTTCTAGTAGGTGTTTTCTCCCCACAATATGTGGCTTAATCTCAAATTAGTGGCTTTTTCTTCTTTTAGTTTGAGTTTCCTATGCGGCCATTTACGATTTCTCCACGTCCACCCACCAACGCCTCTCCATCCACCTATAATGTTTCTGTCATGCCACCTCTACCACCTCGGTTGTCACTGCCGTTTCTGCCACGTCTTTGTGGACGCTTCCACCTCTGCCATTGTTGTCTCCACCTCCCTCCTCAACTTTCTTTTTTTGTTTGTATGGGTTGCATGATAGTCGTTTTCTCCTTTCAGTGTTGTTAGTTTGACCATTTTCAGTGTCGTTGAAGCCACAACATTGGCTTCATTGTTGGCTGCACAGATAGCAAGTCCGCCAAAGTTGAATGAGTTGTTAACATTGGAGTGTTGTCTAGAAAGGGATAAAAAGCTATTTTCGCTCAAAAGTCAATTGGTTTCTTTGTTGAATATTGGATTTCTAGGCTTTTGTATGACTTTTAGTGTTTTTAATTCATGTATCAGCTTAAGTGAACAAACTTATTTTTAATTTATTTATCTATTTGCATTGCAGTATCACACACCAGTCAAATCTTTCAGTGTTTAACCCAGGCATTTTGAGAAAGAAAAAAACTGAGCAAGTTAAGAATGCCACGTGTCATAAAAGTCAGCATGATTGTTAAATCCTTATGATACTAAGTTTGTGTTTGGATGGGGGAATATTTGAGGGGAATGTAATTTTAGAGGGTATTTCAAATCACTTCAATTAAAATACCCTGTTTGGATATCTAATGTGGGGAATTCTCAAATTACTAATAATTAAATGAGGTATTTTACTTAATAGGATTTAGGGTAATTGAAACCACCTCAAAATAGAAGGAATTTCAAATCCTTCATCTCTCCCTTAACCCTATCTAAATTTAGTCAAAATATTAATCTCGGCTTAAAACCTAAAATCGGCCATAAACTTGAAAGTTGGAAAAAAACTCAAAAATCGGCCTAAAACAAAAAAAATTGGCCTGACACTCAAAAATCGGCTGAAAAATTGAAAGTTAGTCCAAAACCCTAAAAATCGGCCCGACTCTCAAAAATCAGCCGAAAACTCGAAAGTCAGCACAAAACACTAAAAATGGGCCGATAACCCTAGGAATCGACCCAAAACCCTAAAATCGGCAGAAAACTCGAAAATCGGTTTGACTCTCAAAAGTCAGCCGAAAACTAAAAAATCGGCACAAAACCCTAAAAATCGGCCGCTAATCCTAAAAATCGGGCGAAAACGTGAAAGTCGGCGTTAAACTCAAAAATCAATCCAAACCCCTAAAATCGGCCAAAACCCTAAAAATGGGCCCGACTCTAAAAAATCGGCCGAAAACTCGAAAGTAGGCACAAAACCCTAAAAATCGGTCGAAAACGTGAAAGTCGGCCCCCAAACTCAAAAATCGACCCAAAACCATAAAATCAGCCGAAAACTAAAAAATCAACTGAAAACTCGAAATTCGGCTGAAAACTCAAAATCTGCCCAAAACCTAAAAAATCGGCCGAAAACTTGAAAGGTCGGGTTTTAGGTTTTTCGGTCAATTTTTGAGTGTCGGGCCAATTTTTAGGGTTTTGTGCCGACTTTTGAGTTTTCAGCCAATTTTTAGAGTCGGGTCGATTTTTAGGGTTATGGGTCGATTTTTGAGTTTCAAGGCGACTTTCACGTTTTCGGCCTGTTTTTAGGGTTTTCTGGCCATTTTAGGGTTTGGGCCGCTTTTTAGGGTTTTGTGTCGACTTTTGAGTTTTCGGCCGATTTTTGAGAGTCGGGCCTATTTTTAGGGTTTTCGACCGATTTTTGGGTTTTCGGCCGACTTTCGATTTTTCGGCCACGTTTTAGGGTTTTGTGTCGACTTTTAAGTTTTCGGTCGATTTTTGATAGTCAGTCTGATTTTTAGGGTTTTCGCCCGATTATATTAAGATAAAAAAATTAAATGAAGGAAATTCAATTATACTACCAAATCAAAGAATTTTACAATTGAGGGAATTTCACCATTTTATCCAAACAATAAAATTTGAAATTCAAGGGAATTTAATTGAATCAATTGAATTCCCTAGCATTTAAAATCCCTTAAATTTCTACAATCTCTCATCTAAACACAACCTAACGCCGTTTTTTTTTTTGCTAATTAGGAGGGTATGATACTAAGGCTTTGGTGGAGTAGTTACTGGACAGTCACATATTAACTAGACACAGTCACATGACCACAGGAATGGCTAAGATTTTGAAGCAAACAGAACAAAATAGTTGTTCATACACATAGGCCCAGTTTGGAAGAGCTTATTTGAGCTTATCTGACAGCATAAGCTCTTATGTCAGTGTTTGGGTGAGCTTATGCAAACAGCTTATGGCCTGTCATAAGCTATTTTCAGCTTATTTTCATAAGCTACTCAAGACAGCTTATGAAAAACAGCTTATGCTTATATACAACTTATTTTTAATTTATTTCAATAAATTTTTAAAAATAGCTTATGAATAAGCGCTTATGTCATAAGCGCTTATGACCATAAGCGCTTAATTAAGCTGTTTTTCCAAACGGGGCCATAATCAAATAATACAACCGTTTCATTATTTTTACAAATAATATTCATTCACACCCTACTTTTACATTTCTTTTATTTTCATTTATTTATTTTATTATATATATCTACATTTTCTATCATATCACATATATTCATTTCTCTTTCTTCTCTTTTTATCTGACTCTTGGTGTGAGACTGTGAGTAAAAATTGAGTACGAAAAAAAGTAAATAAACAATCAAGACCAACATATAACAGACACATGTCTATCCAACTAATACTATCACTCTTTTTTATTGATAATTAACTTTATATTATGTTTTGGGATTTCTTAATGTCATGTGTAGTTTGATTAATTTACTCTTGCTTTTTGGTACCTGTTAAAATAATCCAAGGAGGTTATGCTTGCTACAAATAGAAATTGCAATGCATCAATATGTAACAATAATGGCTTCCTCTGGATTTGTGAAATCCATGTCCCCACAAACATTCATTTTCTCTCAACAATCCCATGATTACTCGAACATGTTTTCCGGAGAAAAGAGCAACTTGTTTGATTATTAAGCTAACATCTGAGGTTTTGCAAAGAAAAGAGAATTTAGCCAGCTGAAAGGTAACAATATAACAACGTTGTTTGCCTCACAAGAAAAGAAACACTACTACTATAAGAGAGCCAAATACTTCTCAATCATTTCTTAACCTGGGTTTCTGTTTTCTTCAAAAATTGTTATTGAATTTTGTTCCTTTTTTGCCTCACAAATTTAAAGGTCTTAAGGTCTATGAGATGGAGAAAGATTCTATTGAGGATATGGAAATTGAAGTTCTTCCTTCAATGTGGCCAGAAGATATTGTCACTGATGTTGGAAAACAGTTCAATATAGAGAAGCCTGGAATGGACCAAGACATGTTAGAGGATGTAATTACCACTATAGAAGAACCAACTATAGTTGATTTCAAGCGTCTCATGGAGCTCACAAGTTTCACAGAAAAGGGCTCTTCTCAGTTAGCATACCTCATGAAACACTGGGAGTACAAGCAAGCCAACGTCGCGCGCCTTCTCCGGGAAGAACTAGACAACCTGAGCAAACAAAGGCATGATGTTGAGCTGAGGAAGTTGGAGATTTTGGAAGAGCATCGGTTCGAGGAAGAAAGATGCCCAGTTTCTATATTGGATGATGTTTATGATATATGGCTAGATGTGCCTTGCAGGAAGAGTGATTTTGTGGTTCAAAACAAGAAGATTGAAATTGATGCTGAGTATGATACTGCTATATACTGGAAAGAGCGAGCCCTGCACTTGGAAAAGCTGCTAGAGCAAAGTGTCCAGAGAGAACAGATTCTTGAAGAAAAGTTACAAGAAAGTATAGACAACATTGAAAGGCAATCCTCACCAGTGGAAGAACTCTCCCAGATCCTGAAGAGAGCAGATAATTTCTTGCATTTTATACTCCAAAATGCACCTGTTGTTATTGGCCATCAGGTACATCAATGAGTATTGAGTTTATTTCTGTATCTGAAGTATCTTATAGACTAATCTAAACATAGGATATTGAAATTGATATGAGATGTTAGTTGTTCTCATGTATCTTTCTGTAATCTAATTATGATTTTTCTGTAGAAAAGCTTTTGTTTTCCAAAGTGAGGGCACTTTTAATCTGCAAGTGGCTGATTCGTTGATATTTTTCTTCCAGGACAAAGAGTTGCGCTACCGCTTTATCTATAATCATTTTCCAAGTTTACAAGAGGAGGTAATGATTTGGTGTTGAAGCTCTTGTTGCAAGGTTATATCATTCATGTTGCATCTCTATCAAAAGCTGTTGAAAACTCAGAAGAAACTTCTTTCCTCTTTGGTTATGCAACATAGGAGGAGGTTTATCATGCGGAAATATCTTAACTAATCAACTTACTCATCCTTTTCAGGACATTATAGGAAAAACAGATGTTGAAATATTCACAGGAGCTGGTGTTAGGGAGTCTCAAGATTTTAAGAAAGAAGTTTTGGAAAAAGGGTTACCTGCAAAAAGGGAAATCACTTTTGAGACTGAACTATTTGGATCAAAGACATTTTTGATATATGTAGAACCTGTTTTTAGCAAGGCAGGGGAAACAATTGGAATAAATTACATGGGAATGGATGTAACAGATCAGGTAAATGTTGTTTTTATTTCTCTTTTATTTTTTGGTTTTAAGTTGTACTTAAAATGCTTGTGTTCAAAGAGAGGATATTTACCAACAGGTGACAGTTTCAAGTGGTACATGCTTGATTCCCCTTAAGTCGAGTCTCAAGCTTGAGTCTTGTGCATGGAAAAAATCACTGTTGGAAGAGCTAGCCCGATGTTCCTGGCTTGGACAAGATTGTCCCCCGTAGATGATACCTTGTATTAGACAAAAAAAAAAGAGAGTATTTATATTTTTTAATCTATGCAGGTGAGAAAAAGAGAAAGGATGGCAAAGATTAGGGAAGAGATTGCTGTTCAGAAAGCCAAGGAAACAGAACTGAATAAAACCATTCACATTACAGGTTCAATTCAATCACTCAATCAAATATCCTTCATCAAATGTACTTCAATTTGATTTTGCAGCAAGAAAGCTTATTATGTTCCCTCTCCTTTTATTAGAGGAAACTATGCGAGCAAAACAAATGCTGGCAACCATGTCTCATGAGATAAGATCTCCACTGTCTGGGGTTGTAAGCATGGCTGAAATTCTTTCTACCACAAAACTTGATCATGAGCAAAGACAGCTCTTGGATGTCATGCTATCTTCAGGAGATTTGGTTCTTCAACTTATAAATGATATACTTGATCTTTCCAAGGTTGAGTCAGGTCAGAAATCTATCCTTGTTCCATTTCATGTTAGTGAAAAACAAACCTGAGAATTATATGACTAATTTTAATCATTCAGAGAGCAATTTGGAAGTTCTTCATAGTTGAGACAAAAAGTGCCTTAAAATTTCTAATTACAGTTCTGATATTTTTTATTTCTTCCACCCAAAATTGCATATATATGTAGGAGTTATGAAGCTAGAAGCTACCAAATTCCGACCAAGAGAGGTAGTAAAGCATGTTCTCCAGACAGCTTCAGCATCATTGCAGAAAATATTAATCTTAGAAGGACATGTGGCAGATGATGTACCTATTGAGGTGTGGACTTCTGTAACAGACATCCTAAGCTGTTAAAGAGTTGACATTGCTAGTGCTAACTAATTTATTTCTCATATGCTTCGTGCATAATTGATAATTGTAGGTCATTGGTGATGTTTTAAGGATTAGGCAAATTCTCACAAATTTAATCAGGTACTAAACTTTATGTGATTGATAACGACTGTTGTAGACGTAGTTAACCACTTGAAATGCTCCAATTCAATTTATTCTTTTAGTGTTTTATTCTGCAAATGGCTTACTATACATTAGTGAGGAAATAATTTTTTTGAAGGAATATGCTTATGTTGCTCTACGTGTACTATTTTGAATATGTTGCAGCAATGCCATCAAGTTTACACATGAAGGCAAAGTTGGGATAAACCTTAACATTGTGCAAGAGGCAAGTTTTGCAAAAGCTGAAGGCATTCAGAATATGACTCCAGACCATTCAACTATTTCAGTGAATGGAGTGAAAGAAGAAAAATATCTCTCAACTACTCAAAATGTCAGTGATCAAAATCTTCTTGATGGTAAAAAACATGATGACCCTTCAAGCCAAAACCATGCATTTAATGATGAATGTAGATCTCCAGTTAAAAGCGAATGCTCAATGAACGGAGCCACTGAAGAGCAACATCATTCAACTGAAACAACAATGTGGATACGTTGTGATGTATATGATACAGGCATTGGAATACCAGGTAACTAGTGAATCGCATCTTTTAGTCATTGAAAGCTTGATCTCTATTCTGTTTGCTATGAATTTCATTTTGCATTAACAATTGTCATTTTTCTTAAAACAAATGATTAACTTTTCCATGTTCTAATGTGACAGAAAAGGCTCTACCTACTTTATTTACAAGGTACATGCAAGTTAGTGCAGACCATGCTCGAAAGTATGGTGGCACAGGGCTAGGACTAGCAATATGCAAACAACTGGTAAACTTCTTTTGGTGAAAGTGATCTTTTAATTTTCTTTTCTTAACTTAGTAATTTGTAAACTCTTCCTATGTTGTGTCATAGCCGGTTCTAGGACCGGATAAAGGAGGAAGGTTGTGTTAGGTCTGCGGCAGCCAATGCAAAATTGGCTGTAACTTTAATATTGATCATGCGATCCATATAACCGACCTCACTCAGTGGGATAAAACTTTTATTTATGTGTATGTTTTGTAATTTTCCAACGTTTATTTTCACTTGGAATAGGCTGAGTTGATGGGGGGTCACCTAACAGTGTCTAGCAAAGAAAACCATGGTTCTACCTTCACCTTCATACTCCCATGCAAGGTTTCAACAACTTGTGATAATTCTGATTACTCAGATGAGCTCTCGGATATGGAGAATGATGATACTTTTGATGATACAACAGAGGGTTTCTTCCAATTCCAACCATGCACCTTGGGCTCTCTGTTCTCCTCTAATGGATCTGGCAGGAGTCAGAAGTTGTTACCACACAAAATTGGGTACACAACACATAAATTCAATGTGTTTTCAGAGAGTTCATATTCACTACCCTTTAATGACATCATATCAAGAGGGACATGTTCAGTTGGTGAGGAATCTTCAGTGATCGATGCTCAAGAGATGTCTGAATCAGCTAGTTCATCTAGCCCAGAAACAAAGAGTTTAATTAGTAAAGTTGAATGGCAGAAATATAAGACTCATGCCTGGTCCTTGAATGGTAGTGAAGATTCTCATCAACCTAATAGAGAAATGGTTATAGAAATGAAGTCAAGTGAACCCCAACAGACATGTCATGGCAAAGAGAAGGCAAACACAACCACTCACTATGTTTCTAGCAGTGGTACATCAGAAGTGACCAAACCCACATTAAAGCCTAAGATCCTTCTTGTTGAAGATAACAAGATTAATGTCATGGTGGCACAATCCATGATGAAACAGTTAGGACATAGCATAGATGTGGTAAATAATGGAGCAGAAGCAGTGCGTGCAGTGCAGCACTGTACTTATGACCTGATTTTGATGGTAATTTCTAGATCTATGAATTGTATCTTGTCCCAATTTCCCAATTTCTCTCTATGAATCAGTGCTAGTTCATGTTTTGCAATGCAGGCATGTTTTGAACATGCCTGCATTTACAATGCAAACATCTATCTCATTCATGGCTTTGTCATAAAATTCACACATCACACAAATTCTTCACAATGATGTTATATATGCAAGGGAGTACAAAGGTACATTAACTACCCCGTTCTTATATGTAGAGTCTGTAGTTTTATAGAGATGCCATTGTCATATTGGGGATGTAAAACAAGTGCTTCCCCTTTATTTACTTTCTAAAGAGGCAAAAGAAGATGTTGAACCCATCTTTCCTGAAATTAAATATCACTTGTACAATGATGAGTAACATACAAATATCAAAGTGCGGTGAAAAATTGCAAGCAATGCTACTAATAGATGTAAATGATCATAATTTTTGGGCCAGCTTCTGCATAGATAAATTCATATTTCTACTAATCATTTGATACTCACCTCACAGGATGTATGCATGCCAATTATGAATGGTCTTCAAGCAACAAAACTGATTCGATCTTTTGAGGAAACAGGCAACTGGGATGCTGCAATAAATGCTGGAATCGAGCACAGTCTACCAGATTATGAATGTTCTGCACCATCTAAAAAGCGAGTCCCCATTGTTGCGGTGAGCAATCAGTATTGTTGCACCTCTTATTTGAGAGTACGTCTTCCTAGAAGACGGACCGTTAACATCTTAACCTTTAAAAATATGTGAACAAATAACTGATACCTACAAAAAAAACCCTGCTAGTCCATTAGCTATAGAAGTTCTCTAATCATAACTTGACTTCTTCCATAACCTGGTAGTTATTTAAGCTCAAAATTAATGCAAAACAACCTTCAGGATGATTCAAATTTAATAATCGAACAGAATTCCTCTTCTAGAGACACAATATTTGAGAAGCTAATAATCTTTATCTCATATCTTATATGAATGCAGATGACAGCAAATGCTTTGTCAGAGAGTGCTGAAGAGTGTTTTGCCAGTGGAATGGACTCATTTGTGTCAAAGCCTGTGACTTTCCAAAAATTGAAAGAGTGTCTTGAACAATTCCTACTGTGATAATATCCTTGTAATTCCTGCTTATGTATAGAAGAATGTGGGCCTTGGAAAGTTTTGTAATGAACCTCCTTCATTAGTGTCTACGTCTACCTTGTATAGATCTACAACTTTTTGTTTTTGTTTATGTCCCCTGAGTTTTTAGTAGTTTTCAAGGGGTGTAGATTTTCTGTATAATATTCATTATCTAGGAGCCTAGGATAGCTGAAGCATTAATGTAGAAAGAAGTATTTCCAGAAAGCGTATGTATTGGGCACATTTTCACTACAAAGGAACTTCAAAAGCCATATCTAACAGAGACAAAGTAATCTCTTCCAATGTTCATGGTAATATTACTTTCTTCTGCTAATACAAGATTGATAGGAAAATTAGGTTAACATGGATGCATAATGTTGGAAACCAAAAAAGTACCGCATTAACAAGCTTTGGAAACACATGATTTCCAGTTAAGTTAGGGATGTCCACCATAGGAAATAGGTTTTATAACTTCATCGAAGAATTGTTTTTTACATGAAAATCAATAATAAAATAAAACATCCAAACTTTGGTTTTGAAAATGGAAAATTTAAAAATATTAATCTTATACCTTGAATAAATATTCTGTTTGCGAAAACTATAGATTTTCAATACCCTCACTTGAATAACTCAAATATGAAAGCTTTACAATTTTCTACCACAACTGAGTACAACTATTATTAGCTTGATGTTACAGACTTACAATTATAGATGTCTATGTCTCTTTGGAGTTAATGTTATATCTGTTTACAGAGGCAACTTCTGGAGTAATCATTTACCCGACATTCATTTCTCTGTCCTGACAATTAGCACCACGATGTTGTTTAGTATCACCATAATCTAGACTTAAGTCTCCATGAAAGGTAAAGTTTGATTCAGATTGACTAGATGGACTAGGTGGGCAATGTGTACTTGGGGCGGTCTCAACTGCACCTATGTTATAAATAGGACTACTAGTTTCACTTTTCTTGAATGTGTGACTTTCCAAGTCTCTTCCGTCAAATATCCTAACCAAGATACCAATACGTCTCCATATTGAAGTACTAGGATCATAGTGTAACCAGATATGTCTGTGCTGATATAGGAATGTCACTGCAAAGATTAGGAGTGCAAATAGGGAAGCAATCCCTACAACAAGAAACAAACCCCAGAAGCTTTCAAGGCCAAGACTATACACCGAGGAAATATCCGTAGTGGAATCTAGACAAGTGCTTTTCTTGAACCATGCATTCTCAATTGTTTTCATTTTGTCTCCCTGAGTCACATTCAGGATTGCTCTTGAAATATCGGCTACGAGAGGGGAGCCTTTTGGGAACACCTGCAAATTCACCCCCACAACAGTTAGCACATGTTTGGATCAACGTTGTCACAATTGATTCTAGATAAAATTGATTTTGGTAAAATTGATTATGTTAAAAGTGAGTTGAAAGTATGTTTTATGTTTAGATACATTTATTTAAAATGTGAATTTTGTTGGGTAATGTTGTGAAATCCAGTTGTATAATCTCATGATGTTTAGATACATCTCTGCAGCTTCTACGGAGAATTGATTTTGAGAGTAAAGACTATTCTTAAAGAATACTCTCAAACATCTATAATATCATCCGATAAGAATTGAGTATGAGGTTCCCCAACTGGAAACCAAACACACACTTAACTCACTAGAGGAAAATGTAACATGAGGGATGAAACAGAAAGAAACCACCCAACTCACATAGCCAAAGCCTCCAGTTTTAAATCTTGGTTCAATTGTGGTATATTTGGAGCCGCAATTTTTTCCAAGAAACAATATCACGTAGGGAATTTCATCAAACGCAGCAGCAATGCCACCATTTGCACTTCCTTTTATGAAAAGCTCATTGCATTCTTCGGGGGTATTATAAGTTTTGAGCTGGTCATCATGGAATCCCAAGTCCTTTAAGATTCCATAAACAAATGAACCTTGGAGATAACCAACATTCATCCTATTCGTTAGTAGTTGATGGACATCAGTAATAATTGGGCGTAGTTGTTCAACTGTTAAGAAGGAAGTGAGGCTTGCAGTGTAGCTTTGAACCAGAATTAGAACCACAAAAACCCACACAGCCACCACAAATCTAGCCAAGTTGCTCACCACTTTCTCCCCTGTGAAAAATGATAAAGTTAAGTATTACATTATAAATCAAATGTACATCCTTGAAGAACAACCAATGTCATGAACTAACTATTATAAAAGTTTAAGTTATTAGGTATCGACACATGAATGATTTTTATATTATATTTTCCACCAACCCCTTCCTGCAAAAAGATATTGGGCTTATGGACAGAACAATGGAAACATACTTAGTTACTTACTATGTACTAAAATTCAACTTTTTTTAGAATAATGTGAATAACAAGGGTTGAACACTAAATCATTTGGTCGTAGAGACTCAAACAACACGTCAAGAACCAACTATCCCAAAAGTGGTAATTTAGCTTTTGGGATAACTGGTCTGTGACAGGCACTAACACCTATACGTCATGGTAATTGATAAGAGATACTTACGATGGGAAAACACCATTATTGAGAAGGAAAACCATAAGCTTGTGCCAATCTGGTGGGAGGGAGGCCCCCTGAAACTGTTGTTTATTCGGTGTTCAAGGACCCAAACCACAAACCCTATGAATATGAATGAACAAGCAGTTGTTACCCAAAGATCCCACGTCAGAGGCTTCAGAAAGGCCCAAGCATTCTTCTTTCTGTTGTGTTTCACTGGAACAACCATTGTGACACCAGATTCTGTATATGGCATTGTGAAATCGACATAGTTAGACCTGTTTGCAATGATCGTGGTATCCCCCACCACTGCATCATAATTCTGTCAAACAGAAACCACTTTAATTTTTTATCATCATTTTAATTCATTAGAGAGTAAGAAATGCATTCATGGATGCATAAGAAAATTACTAAATTCATTTTATTATTTTGAAAACAGATGAGAAGGTTACTAGGACAAATGTATATAAGAGAAGGAAAATGACCCCATAATATACTTGGCTGATCAACTCATTATATGTTCCTGCCATCTCAGCATCAGGCTTTTCAAATGGAATAAATTCATAAGGTAAGGCAAAAGGAAATGCTTCTAGCACGGCTTTGAACACATCAATGCAGAAGCCAGTTACCACTGTTGAATTGGTACTTGTGTCATGTGTTATTTTCACAAATTCAGAGTAACTATCTCCCTTTTTCACTGGAACTCCTATTCTCAACTTCTTCCCACTTGTAGGAATTTCCCAACCTTTTGGAACAGAGTAAGTATCCCCTGGCCATATAATAGTACCAAGATTGCTCTTAGAAGTAGAATGCATGCTTGGTAATGCTCCCTTTGTGTCCAAGTTTCTTAATATCCCTTGCTGGGGTGTCCAAAATCCCACCCTCCTTTCCCCCTCACCAACTACATTAACTATCTCAAATGGTGATTCTTGTAATTGCCCACCAACAACACTAAAGTCACCACTGAGGCCTTTAAATCTAGTGTTCAACAGAGCCTCACATAGCTTCTCACCATTTTGCGAGACACCAACCTCTTCAAGATCAAGCAGATTCCTTGAAGCGTTGCTATGGCCGAAGCTGGTGGCACCATCCTTCTCAACAGCCATAGCCAATGTTGTGGCAGCATCATAAGCCCATGTTCCATAAACATTCAAATTTGCATCATCAAGTGTTGGATTGTCCAAAAGGAATCGCCTTTTCCATCGAGCTTTAAAACCATCAAGCTCCTTGCTCTTTGGGACATAAGGTCGAACACCTAGCACTCCTTCCATAGATTCTACCACATAAGAGTTTAGAGAGTTTAACGAATTAGCCATGCCATCAGTCACAATCCAAACATAGCCTTGCTCCATCATTCCAATGCTCTTTGCAATGGCAAAGAGGCGAGAGCCAAGGCGTGATGACATGTGAACAACAAAAACTCTGGTTGGCATGGTTATCAACTTGTAGAGCTCTTGAGTGATGACTTCATCAGTGGCTGAAGGAGAAATGGCACTGCAATAGGGAACTCTGATGTTGGCTTGTTGCAGAGCGATGGTCAAGGCAGGGATGAGTCCTTCACCAAAGCTGTTGTCAACATAAATGGGCACCACTTGTTTCCAACCAAAAGCTTGAACCATGGAGGAAATGGCTTTAACTTGAGCTGAATCGTTCTGTGCAATTTGGAAAAAGTAAGGACTTTTGAGCAATGCTAAAGAGGGGCTTGTTGCTGAGAAGGTTATGATGGGAACGTGAGCTTTGTCTCCTAAACGGATCATGAAATTTGCCTCCATTGTTGATACAGGGCCAAGGATAGCTTGCACTTGCTCATTTTGTATGAGTTCCAAAGCTGTTTGTCATAAAAACAACAAGATCACTATTATGGTTTTTATTGGGATAAAACATACATGCAGTTTATTACGTAGCAATGCTAGTAACAATCTCTCATTCATCGGTTGAAGTTCATGTGGGCTTCACATGAATTTTAAACAATGGATGACAGAATGTTAGATACAAAGTATTGAAGGGAATGTTCTATCATTATTCTTATTACATTAGTTTTATTGTTGTCCAATCACACCATCACAAATGAGTGAAAAAATGAAAGATTATTACACTAATAAATGGGAAAATCTATTAATTTCACGCTCACAACTATTTATGTCATTCATGTACATACCGCACTTTAAGCTGCTTTAAGAAAAAATGGATACCGCATTTTAAATGTATGGCATGCACTTTTTTTGAGTTTTTTTCCCTGTCGCAAGTGCGCCGTTTATTTTTTCAGCGTTTTTATAAAAAAGGAGTGGCATGAATAGTGTAGGATGACATCAATGATTTTCCCTTAATAATTTAAGAAAATTTCATCCTTTTTTATTGTTTGATAAAATGTTATTTTATTTATAGTAATAAATAATACTATATGGATTTTATTTTTATTTTCATTTTAAAATAATTGTATGAAAATAGCAAAGTAAAAAATGGTTTAACTAGTTCTTACACAAACATTTATAAAAATGATATAAATTTAAAATATATCACCACGCAATTAATTACCTATCAAAATTATTTTTACCAAATATGTCAAATTTAATTAGTTTCTAAAAAAACTTGACTAACTTTACATACACATTCAGCTTTCAAAGAATTAAATGATGGTTTTTATCTTTAAACTATAAACAAATGATTTACTCTAAAACTTATGGATGCAAGTAGATTAAAATCTTGTCACTTCCCCCTTTTCACCACAACAAATATATATAGTAAAATATAATATAATATATATATATATATATATATATATATATATATATTAAAGTTGAACTGAATTGATAATAGGCGAGAAAAAGACACGAAAGATACCAAGTTCCAAAACCACCAAAAAAAGCCCAAGCCCAAAACTACAAAAGCCCACAAACACATCCACAAGAACAAAAGAATCAAGTCCAGAAACTACCTAGCAACAGCTAAAGAAAGCAAGAAACAAAAACCAACAAAAGGGTCAAAACTCCCACTACAAGAAGTTAAAGCCGCCTTCTGTCCAACCAACAACAATGATATATGGGCAGTTGAACGACAAACCAAGACGCTTCCCCACCAATATAGCACCCCTCGCATGAGTCATAACGCCATAAGGGTTTGATAGCTCCTTAGAAAGGACCATAAACTCTTTCCCCGTTGACTCCACCTCGCTTCCATCCAAGGTTGTCGATCAAAGGCACGTCGAAGGATGACCTTCTTTTGCCACACCTTTATTTGGTCCGCCTCTAGGTCTTGGGATTTTAACAGCCTTTAGGGGTGGAGAAGGTCGAGATATGAGGGAGGGCACAAGAACGTCGCGATTCCCCACTGCCCGAAGACCGACACCAACACCACTTCTTCAATCCTCGTCTCTCCCTGTAGAAGACAGGAACTGTGTCCAGGGAGGCTCTTCGGAGACAACTTCATAAGCTTTATCTATCTCTGAAAAAAGTACAAAAACAAGCCACTTTTCCCCCAAGCAATAACCCTTGCCAAGCCCCAATCCCAACTCCACAACTTCAAAACTTCAATTTCCATTCCTCCGCCTCTGAACTGAGAAGCCACCTTCGAAGGTGGGTCCGTTCTGTGAGAAGCTTGGAGGACAGATGGCTGATGGCCGTCTTTGGGAAACCTGCTGGAGCCACTGACAAGGATGTCCCTCACACCCTAAGGCCATCAAGAGCGCCAATTGCAGAAGTAGCTTGTTTCCAGGAGAGAAAATGGACGAATCAAAAGCGAAATTTCCTCCCAATCTTCATGTAACGTTGAACAAACACCCATGTGATGCTTCCAAATAGAGCAAAGAGGCCCCTAATATGGTGATACCTGATAGCTTCTCCTCCCCCTGGTTGGGCTCCTTCCCCTTGGGGCATGCCTCCTTGTCCTTACCCCACATCTCAGTGGTCGCGTCCCATGAGTGCTCCGCAGCAACCCAGCGTTTTAGGTCCGCGTCCTCAGGCCTACACCGCTACTGCTTCTCCAGCACCCACTGATATCGCTGCTGCCATGCACACCATGTCTTTGACTCCTCCAGACACCACGTGGTACATGGACACCGGCGCCTCGTCCCATACTGCGGCATCTCAAGGTACTCTCACGTCTTATTCTAATTTAAGTCATTTAAATCAGAAACTGATAGTTGGTAGTGGTCAGGGCATTCCAATTCAGGGTTCGGGATACACTTCTATTCCTACCCCTCACAAACCTTTAGCACTCAATCATGTCTTGCACACTCCGCGAATTATTAAAAACTTAATTTCTGTGCGACAACTCACTACTGACAATAATGTTTCTGTTTCTTTTGATCCATTTGGATTCTCGGTGTCTGACTTCCAGACGGGGATGCCTCTCCTGAGATGTAACAGCCTCGGCGACCTCTACCCAGTCATTCGTTCCTCTCCCTTTGCTGGTCTTGCTTCTAGTGTCTGGCACAATCGACTTGGTCATCCAGCTTCCTCAGCTTTAAACCATCTTAGGAATACTAAACTTATTTTTTGTGAACCTTCGTGTTCTAGTTCTGTTTGTGATTCTTGTGTTTTAGGCAAACATGTCCGGTTGCCTTTTAGTTCATCTGAAACTATTACTTTGAGACCATTTGATATTTTGCATAGTGATTTATGGACGTCTCCTGTTTTAAGTACTGCTGGTCATCGTTATTACGTTTTGTTTTTGGATGATCACACTGATTTTTTATGGACGTTTCCGATTAGCAAGAAATCTCAGGTTTATGAAATGTTTACTACTCTTGCTACACTTATTAAAGCACAATTTTCAGCAAATATTAAATGTCTTCAATGTGATAATGGACGTGAATATGACAATGAATCCTTTCATCGGTATTGTGATGCTCATGGCCTTATTTTTCGCTTCTCTTGCCCTCACACTTCTTCTCAAAACGGCAAAGCAGAACGGAAGATTCGCACCATTAACAACATGATCCGCACCCTCCTAGCTCATTCGTCCGTTCCTCCTTCATTTTGGCATCATGCCCTTCAAATGGCAACGTACCTTCTGAACATTTTGCCCCGCAAGACTCTTCAGAATGATTCTCCTACTCAGCTGTTGTATCATCGCGACCCTTCCTACTCACACTTACGTGTCTTTGGTTGTCTATGTTTTCCTCTATTTCCTTCCGCTACAATAAACAAACTGCAACCACGATCGACTCCGTGTGTTTTTCTGGGGTATCCGATGAATCACAGAGGTTATAAATGTTATGATTTGTCACACAGAAAAATTATAATATCGCGGCATGTCATTTTTGATGAAACCCGATTCCCCTTTGCTGACCCATCCTTGACTCCTGCCCCTTCTTATGAGTGCTTCACCGAGGACCTTCCTCCTTATTTGCTCCACCATTGGCAAACCGTATCATCCCGACCACCTGACCCTCCGGTCCCGCCGTCGAGTCCCACTGACTCTTCGCCTCCCTTACCGGCTCCCGTCTCCCCTCCTGCTTCTCCCTCGCCTTTGCCTTTGCCTCCGGTCCCACCTGCACCACCCATACGGACCATGACTACCCGTAGCATGCACGGCATCTCCAAACCTACAAAGCCTTTTAGCCTTTCGGTCTCTATTGATGACCCGTTCATCTCACCCTTGCCTCGTAACCCAAAACAAGCCTTATCCGATCCCAATTGGAAGTCCGCTATGCAGTCTGAATTTAATGCACTTATTAGAAATAATACGTGGGAGTTGGTTCCCCGTCCTTGTGATGATGTTAATGTTATTCGCTGTATGTGGATTTTTCGCCATAAAAAGCAGTCTAATGGTTTGTTTGAGCGTTATAAGGCTCGTCTTGTAGGTGATGGCAGGTCTCAGATTGCAGGTGTGGATTGTGACGAGACATTCAGCCCCGTGGTGAAACCGGCTACCATCCGGACAGTTCTCAGCATTGCTCTCTCCAGATCCTGGCCCATACATCAGTTGGATGTCCAGAATGCTTTCCTGCATGGTGATCTCCATGAGACTGTCTACATGCATCAGCCTTTGGGTTTCCGCGACCCTCACCACCCGGACTATGTCTGTCGTCTGAAGAAGTCCCTTTATGGTCTGAAACAGGCGCCTCGTGCTTGGTATCAGCGATTTGCTGATTATGTTTCCTCTATTGGATTCCGGCACAGCACTTCCGATCATTCTCTTTTCATCTTCCGGCAGGGTTCTGATATTGCCTACATACTTCTCTATGTTGATGATATCATCCTGGTTGCATCATCGCATGATCTCCGCAAATCCTTTATGGCACTTCTTGCATCCGAGTTTGCTATGAAGGATCTTGGTCCTCTGAGTTACTTTCTTGGCATCGCTGTCACTAGACATGCAGGTGGCCTTTTCCTCAGTCAGAGCACTTATGCTACTGAGATTATTGCTCGCGCCGGCATGGCCTCATGCAACCCTTCTGCTACACCGGTTGACACCAAGCAGAAGCTCAGTTCTTCCTCTGGGACTCCTTGTGAGGATGCCACCCTATATCGGAGTCTTGCTGGTGCCCTACAGTACCTCACATTTACTCGTCCTGACATTTCCTATGTTGTTCAGCAGGTTTGCTTACATATGCATGCACCCCACACCGAGCACATGCTTGCCCTCAAGCGGGTTCTCCGCTATGTTCGTGGCACATTGACTTATGGGCTACATTTGTATCCCTCCCCGGTTGAAAAGCTTGTTTCTTACACTGATGCTGACTGGGGGGGGCTGTCCTGACACCAGACTCTCCACTTCTGGTTACTGTGTTTTCCTCGGTGACAACCTCATATCTTGGTCCTCCAAGCGGCAACCCACTCTCTCTCGCTCTAGTGCTGAAGCTGAATATCGAGGTGTTGCTAATGTTGTCTCCGAGTCCTGCTGGATCCGCAATTTACTTCTGGAGCTTCATTTTCCTCTCTCTCAGGCAACATTGGTCCACTGTGACAATGTTAGTGCCATCTACCTCTCTGGGAATCCAGTGCATCATCAGCGTACCAAACATATTGAGATGGATATCCACTTTGTTCGGGAAAAGGTCGCGCGTGGCCAGGCTCGCGTCCTTCATGTTCCTTCCCGTCATCAGATTGCGGACATTTTTACCAAGGGCCTACCTCGGGTTCTTTTTGATGATTTTCGTTCCAGTCTCAGCGTCGGTGAACCTCCCGCTTCGACTGCGGGGGTGTGATAGAATAGGATATTATTTATTCTCTTTGTAATTACGCCTGTAATTAGGGTTTAATATTTATTGTTAGTCAACTAGGTAAGTTGTATATATAGGGTATTTCATTATCAATAATACTCACGGAATTGATTTCCTTCAAGAACATACAGAATAAATTCCAGAACCATCCTTAGTCCAACACCACTCATCACATCTCACAGTTGCAGGAGAAAAGCACGAAATCAGCTGCAAAAGTTCATTAACACTTTCTAATTGTCTCAGCCAATTAAACTCCCAAAGCCAAACACCTTCCCTCCACCTCCCCAATTTTCATACTCTACGTACTATGCTTGAAAGCGCAAAAAGTGGCAAGTTGCGGTTCTTCCGAAGGTGGTGTCTCAGGTAATATATATCCTTGTTGCAATATAAAGTTGGTGTTTCAATTCATTACAGGTAAAATTTGGAGATTATATGCCATTTTTCTTAGTCTACCAAATATTTATTCAAAATTACTCGGCTTTTGTCTTTATACTCTTGTTTCAGATCAGAGGAAAATAAATATTAAATTTTTGTCGGTCAATGAATTACTTGAGCAGTTGATATAACTCGATAAAGTCAAGTTCTTCATGTCCTGTGGTCTTAAACACAGTCCCTGCTAAACATATACATATATAGGAATTCAGAATAAAAATATATAATAGTCTATGATAAATCCAAACCCAAAATACAAGGTTAGATCAATAGAAATTGACGAGTTCTTTTGACATATTCTAAAAACGTGAATGCTTTTTTATTTTATTTTAAATGCATTTTAGTCCTTTTACTTTACCTTTAATTCCATTACTTTTAATTGCTCACACTTTTATCTTTGGATGATTTTAATTCTCTTACTTTCAATTGCTCAAATTTAACCCTTGTATTTTTTTTTAATATTGCAAACAAATACCTCTATTATCAATAGTCTAGTATATTTTTTAAGCCTTTTTTTTTTATGAAACTATCAAGGCTAATACATGTCGCAGTTGTTGTATTAAATAATTTAAAAATAATTACATTTGAAAATTGAAAAAGTGTCTTGAACAATTCCTACTATGATAATATCCCTGTAATTCCTGCTTGTGTATAAATTAGTGTGAGCCTGAAAGTTTTGTAATCAAACTCCTTCGTCAGCGTCTACATTGTATAGATCTACAATAATTTTTTGTTTGTTTATCTCTTCTGAGTATTTAGTAGTTTTGACTTTTGAAAAGGGTGTGGAAATTTCTACATAATATTTATTATCTAGGAGTCTAGGATTAGCTGATGTATTAATGTAGTAAGAAGTATTTCATGAAAGGGTGGGGATGTTTTGGGCACATTCGCACTACAAAGGAACTTCAAAGGCAATATCTAACGAAGACAAAGTAATCTCTTCCAATGTTCATGGTAATTTTCCTTTCATCTTCCAATCCAAGATGGATGGGAAAATTAGGTTAACAAGGGATGTAATTGTTAAGTAACCAATTATCTCAAAAGCTTAAGTTGTTGGGTAAGAGCTAAATAAATCGTTTTATATTATATTCCAACACGTCCTCTCACGCAAGAGCCCTTTAGGCTTGAAGCATGGATAAATGCACATCCCCACCTACCATGTGCTTAAATTCCACTTTTTTTTTTAAAGCGAGGGAGTAAGGATCAAATTCTAGACCGTTAAGTCATAGAGACAATAATACCATGTCAAGCAACTAATTATCTCAAAAACTTAAGTTGTTGGGTAAGGACTAAATGAATAATTTTATATTATAGTCAAACAATATTAATGTTGGAAAACAAAAAGTCCCTCATTAACAAGCTTTGGAAAGTCTCCAAAAGTTAGCTCAAGTGGTAAGAGTTAGATGATATAAGGATTTGAGATGGTGAAGGGTCCGGGGTTCGAACCCTAAGATGACTAATTTACTAACAATTACTAACAACTAACATTTGCCTATAAAATAATTAAAAAAAAAAGCTTTGAAAACACATGACTTCCACTTAAGTTAGGTTATGTCCACCACAGGAAATAGGTTTTATACATAACTTGATCGAAGAAATGATTTTGAGACCGAAATAGAACCTCTAAACTTTGATTTTGAAAGTGTACAATTCAAAAAGATTAATCTCATACCTGTAATAAATATATTCTGTTTGTAAAATGAATAGATTTTCAATATCCTTACTTGAATAATTCAAATATGAAAGCTTTACAATCTTCTACCACAACTGAGTAGAACTATCATTAGCTTGATGTTACAGACTTACAGTTATAGATGTCTATGTCTCTTTGGAGTTAATGTTATATCTGTTTATATATAGAGGCAGCTTCTGGAGTAATCATTTACACGACATTCATTTCTCTGTCTTGACAATTAGCATCACCCTGTTGTACAGTATCACCATAATCTGGACTTAAGTCTCCATGAAAGGCAAAGTTTGATTCAGATTGACTAGATGGACTAGGTGGGCAATGTGTACTTGGGGAGGTCTCAACTGCACCTATGTTATGAATAGGACTACTAGTTTCACTTTTCTTGAATGTGTGACATTCCAAGTCTCTTTGGTCAAATATCCTAACCAAGATACCAATACGTCTCCATATTGAAGTACTAGGATCATAGTGTAACCAGATATGTCTGTGCTGATATAGGAATGTCACTGCAAAGATTAGGAGTGCTAATAGAGACGCAATCCCTGCAACAAGAAACAAACCCCAGAAGCTTTCAAGGCCAAGACTGTAAACCGAGGAAATTTCTGTAGTGGAATCTAGACAAGTGCTTTTCTTGAACCATGCATTATCAATTGTTTTCATTTTGTCACCCTGAGTGACATTCAAGATTGCTCTTGAAATGTCGGCTACAAGAGGGGAGCCTTTTGGGAACACCTGCAAATTCACCCCCACAACAGTTAGCACATGTTTGGATCAACGTTGTCACAATTTATTCTAGATAAAATTGATCTTTGGTAAAATTGATTATGTTAAAAGCGAGCTGAATGTAAGGATTTATGTTGAGATACATTTATGAAAAATGTGACTTTTGTTAGGTAATGTTGTGAAATCCAGTTCAAAATCTCATGAAGTTTAGATGCATCTCTGCAGCTTCTATGGAGAATTGATTTTGGGACTAAAGTCAATTCTTCAAGAATACTCTCAAACATCTATAATGTCATCCAATATGCATTGATTATGAGGTTCTCCAACTGGAAACCAAACACACACTTTACTCAATAGGGGAAAACATAACATGAGGGATGAAACAGAAAGAAACCACCCAACTCACATAGCCAAAGCCTCCAGTTTTAAATCTTGGTTCAACTGTGGTATATTTGGAGCAGCAACTTTTTCCAAGAAAGTACTTAACGTAGGGAACTTCATCAAACGCAGCAGAAATGCCACCATTTGCACTTCCTTTTATGAAAAGCTCATTGCATTCTTCTGGGGATTTATAAGTTTTGAGCTGGTCATCTTGGAATCCCAAACCCTTTAAGATTCCATAAACAAATGAACCTTCCAAATAGCCAACATTCATCCTATTCTTTAGTAGTTGATGGACATCAGTAATAGTTGGGCGTAGTTGTTCAACTGTTAAGAGGGAAGTGAGGCTTGCAGTGTAACTTTGAACCAGAATTAGAACCACAAAAACCCACACAGTCACCACAAATCTAGCCAAGTTGCTCACCACTTTCTCCCCTGTGAAAAATGAGAATGTTAAGTATTACACTATCTTATATTTCCAACCACCCCCTCACGTAAAAAGGCATTGGGCTTACAGACAGGTCAATGGGCAACATAGTTACTATGTACTAAAATTCAACTTTTTTTTAGAATAATGTGGATAACAAGGGTTGAACTCTAAATCATTTGGCTGTAGAGACTCTAACAACACTTCATGACAGGCACTAACACCTATACATGATGGTAATTGATGAGAGATACTTACGATGGGAAAACACCATTATTGAGAAGGAAAACCATAAGCTTGTGCCGATCTGGTAGGAGGGAGGCCCCCTGAAACTGTTGTTTATTCGGTGTTCAAGGACCCAAACCACAAACCCTATGAATACGAATGAACAAGCAGTTGTTATCCAAAGATCCCACGTCAGAGGCTTCAGAAAGGCCCAAGCATTCTTCTTTCTGTTATCTTTCACTGGAACAACCATTGTCACACCAGATTCTGTATATGGCATTGTGAAATCGACATAGTTGGACCGGTTTGCAATGATCGTGGTATCCCCCACCACTGCATCATAATTCTATCAAACAGAAACCACTTTAATTTTATAATCATTTCAATTCATTGGAGAGTAAGAAATGCATATCATGGATGCATAAGAAAATTCCTAAATTCATTTTATCATTTCGAAAACAGATAAGAAGGTTACTAAGAAAAAGGTATATAAGAGAAGGAAAATTACCCCATAATAAACTTGGCTGATCAACTCATCATATGTTCCTGCCATCTCACCATCCGACTTTTCAAATGGAATAAATTCATAAGGTAAGGCAAAAGGCAATGCTTCTAGCACGGCTTTGAACACATCAATGCAGAAGCCAGTTACTACTGTTGAATTGGTATTTGTGTCATGTTTTATTTTCACAAATTCAGTGTAACTATCTCCCGTTTTCACTGGAACTCCTATCCTCAACTTCCTCCCACTGGTAGGAATTTCCCAACCTTTTGGAACAGAGTAAGTATCCCCTGGCCATATAATAGTACCAAGATTTCTCTTAGAAGTAGAATATATGCTTGGTAATGCTCCCTTTGTGTCCATGTTTCTTGCTATCCCCTTCTGGGGTGTCCAAAATCCCACCCTCCTTTCCCCCTCACCAATCACATTAACTATCTCAAGTGTTGATGCTTGTAGTTCTCCACCAACAACATTGAAATCACCACTGAGACCTCTGAATCTAGTGTTCGACAGAGCCTCACGTAGCTTCTCACCACTTCGCGCGACACCAATCTCTTCAAGATCGTGCAGATTTCTTGAAGTGTTGCTATAGCCAAAGTTGGCGGCACCAACCTTCTCAACAGCTATAGCCAATGCTGTGGCAGCATCATATGCCCACATTCCAAAAACATTCAAATTCGCATCAACAAGTGTTGGATTATCCAAAAGGAACCGTCTTTTCCACCGAGCTTTAAAACCATCAAGCTCCTTGGTCTTTGGGACATATGTTCGAACACCTAGCACTCCTTCCATAGATTCTACCACAGAAGAGTTCAGAGAGTTTAACAAATTTGCAATGCCATCAGTCACAATCCAAACATAGCCTTGTTCCATCATTCCAATGCTCTTCGCAATGGCAAAGAGGCGAGAGCCAAGGCGTGGTGACATGTGAACAACAAAGACTCTAGTTGGCATGGTCCTCAACTTGTAGAGCTCTTGAGTGATGACTTCATCAGTGGCTGAAGGAGAAATGGCACTGCAATAGGGAACTCTGATATAGGCTTGTTGCAGAGAAATGGTTAAGGCAGGGATGAGTCCTTCACCAAAGCTGTTGTCAACATAAATGGGCACCACTTGTTTCCAACCAAAAGCTTGAACCATGGAGGTTATGGCATTCACTTGAGCTGTGTCTTTCTGTGCAATTTGGAAAAAATAAGGACTTTTGAGCAATACTAAAGAGGGGCTTGTTGCTGAGAAGGTTATGATGGTAACGTGAGCTTTGTCTCCTAAACGGATCATGAAATTTGCTTCCATTGTTGTTACAGGACCAAGGATAGCTTGCACTTGCTCATTTTGTATGAGCTCCAAAGCTGTTGTTTGTCATAAAAACATCAAGATCAATTGACTATAGTCTTCTTGGAATCATGACAGAGGGAAAATTAATTGCAGTCGTTATGCTTATTATTGGAATAAAACTTACATGCAGTTTATTACATAAGAGGAGTGCTAGCAACATTCTCTCATACACTCTCCTCTTATTCATTTCTTGATGTTCGTGTGACAATGATTTTCCTTAATAAATTAAGAAAATTGCGAAAAAAAATTGCTAGTTCGTGTGGCAATGATTTTTTTTACTGCAAGTGCGCGCGGTATGCATTTTTTCACCATTTCTTAATTGCTAGTTGGATTTTTGATTAGGCAACAACATGAAAAGTACCAAACAACACTTAGTTTCATCCTTTTTATTGTTTGAATTTTTTTATTAATAGTAATTAATAATACTATATGGATTTTATTTTTATTTTCATTTTTAAGAATTTGTATGAAAAATAGTAAAGTAAAAAATAGCTTAACTATTTCTTACACGAAATTTTATAAAAATGATATAAATTTAAAAATAAATCACCAATTTTGCAATTAATTACCTATAAAAAAGTATTTTAAAATGTAAACAAATGATGGATTAATATCTTTAAACTATAAACAAATGATTTACTCCAAAACTTTTGGATGCAAGTAGATTAAAATCTTGTCACTTTCCCTTTCTCCACAACAAATGTACATAATAAAAGATAACAATATATATATATATAGTAGTACTTTTTGTATATTAATCAACAATATTGTATTTAAATAATAAAAACAATGATTGAAAAATATAGAAATAAGTTTTGTCAAAGAAAGGAGGTGACCTTATCTGCTTGTGGACCTGGGCAACAATAATATAAAAGGGTGGTCCTTATAAAAGATAAAATCACTTTAATTTTCTTTTTTATCATGTAAGGGACTTTGTTTTCTTTATATTAAAACATATTGATTTTTTGCCATTTTTATTTATATCTATTCAAATTTCAAAAAAAAATTATATCTATTCACATTTGTCGAATTTTATTTACGATTCTTGAATTTCTTAATTCAAGACATTTCATTCTGTCTTCTCAAAAACACTATTTTTTCATATTTTTTTCTCATACTTTTTTATGCATCGGAAAGATAAATTGTACCTCCAAGATTGATTTTTAGACCTCCCCACCCAACTTATATGTCTCATTAGTATCTTTCTCATATTGTAATACATTTAGTTATATTATTAAATATTTCTTTAATCAATACTAATTATATTTTTAATAATCAAATTAAATCAATAACGTTCAAAAAAATAATTAATCAATAACATATTTATAATTAATTATTTTTACCAATTAGCTTGTTAAAATTCATAAATTAGCTTAAAAAAATTTGTTCCCCAATGGGACCGCCAACTATGACTAATTTTCCAAAGTTCAGAGGTTTAATTAAATGAACACAAATCTCTCAACAAAATATTCTCTATGCATATTGTTGGAAAATAGAACTTAGACTATATACTTGAGAAGCTTGGCTATAGTAAGCATGTGTATACCCTTTGTGTTAGTTCCGTCATTTTTTATGATCTTTCAAGTTTGATTTGAATAAAGATCCTTATTCTATTTTCAAGAAAAGAAAGTCAAAGCTTAATTACATGCATATATATCACGTAATTTGACTATGAACAAAAGTACAAAATGGCATAAGGGAAAAAGAGTGGAGGACAGTAGTGCCAGTAGTGCAGTCAGCTAAGAAGTAAAGAACAACAATATCTCTTCCTTTCACCATTTTGCTACACGTTAAAGAAAGGTAGTTGGGAGAGATAACTGGACATTGATGGCTCTATGCATGGGAAACTTCTGGGGTACTGCTGCTGACATCTTATTCAACGGGTAATAGTGCTGTTTTACATCATTTTTGTTGTTTACATTTTTTTTATTGGGCTAATATAAAGCATTTAATTATTTCGATATGTATCACCTAACTTAATTTCAATGTGATCTAAGTTTAGTAATTAGAAGATAAAAGGTTTTAAAGCACTTTTCGACTCTCACAAATTCCTATTGTGCGAATGAAGTCTTTAAACTTGAAAAATAGCATCTTTAGTACCCAACGTTATGCTCCGTCAACATTTTTTTGTTCTTCTGTCAATTTCTAACATTTTTGTCTGATGTGATACATTTTAAATGACATAGAAGCTTATTAGGATCACTCTTAGTCCCCCCAAATTCCTATTATGCAGACGAAGTCTTTAAACTTTAAATATACCGGAAACTTCATCATTTTCATCTCTTTCTTCAAACATTATTCATCATCATCTATTTCATTACTATCCAGAAAAAACTCATAATATAGTTCCAATGAGAAATATTGGAAAGAAAACTCTCTAATGGATTCCTTCTCCCTTCCCTTTATCTGCTCACCATTCACGTGCCTCTAAAAAAATCCAGAAATTGCATGTGGGTGGTTTACTTTCATGAGATTACAAATCTGGACTAAAAAGCACAAATCTGGTTTTGATAAAGCCTTGATTTTTTAATGTTATAATGATTTTGGCCTTTTGGGTATGTGAAGGAGGGAGGGGATAATGATTTTTGGTTGTTTTGATTTTCTAGGCTTGAGTATGAACATTGTTTTTGAATTCTTAGACTTTTTTATGGAAATGAATGAATGAATGAAGATGAAGAACTTGACGAAGATGAAGAATATTTCTGGATTTTTTATTTTTTAATTAACCTTTTGACTTAATTGCATTTTTTGTTTCTAAATTCTTTGGATGGAAAATAGAAGATGGACCAAGAATATCGACCGGGGTCTAAGAATTTTGTTTTTAAAGTTTAAGACTCTTGCTTGGACAATAGAAATTAGTGGGAACCAAAAATGTTTTTAGGCCTAGATGAAATTAAAACTCAAAGGTTTGAACTATTCTTCCATCAAGATTCCAGTCCCATTATTGTCCTATTAATGAGTTCTTGTTGACTTCCCAAAAACCTTATAACTTATTCACAGAAACAGGGTATTCACAAACAGTACTAGCTATACATAGGGAGTACAGAGGAAGAGGAAGGAACCTTGTGCAGCAGCAGTAACAACATCCCCATGAGAATCCCTGAAGCTGAATTGGATCCTAGTGTTGTAATGAGAATGAGAATGATAGAAATCTGAGAGGGACATGTTGATGCAACTCAACCCCATCTTCCCAACCATTCCTGTAAGATCAATTACACCTCCAACTTTCACCACTGTAGTCTCGTTTCTTTGTGCCATGCCCATGTTCATGATGAAACTTAGAGACCAAGAATAAAAGATTATCAGAAAGTAAACAAATTTAGTGGGATGTTGATGATTCTTCACCATCTTTGAATATAAAACTGGAGTCTAGCTAGGTAGCTACGCAATGCTTGATGATATTCATGTAATCATGTTAGATCGAAAGTATTTCAGAAGAATCTTGGAGCATCATATATATATCATGGTCGATGTTGTTGTGGGTTTGAAAAGTATACACACGCAAACGAACACATTAAAATATTGTTTTTTTTCAATCACACAATAAAATATTGTTATTTTTCTAGTTTGTAGACTAAAATATTTGCTTGTCAATAAAGTTTCTGTGCTCAGTTAGAACTTCACGGGTGCTTTTCTGTTATTGTAAAATATTGAAAAAATTAATTAAGGTGTAAATATAAGGGAAATGTTGTGGATACATCCTCTAATTAACACATTTTCTTAGAGTAAACAGCCATTTTGGTCCTTGAATGTGTTTACTTATGACGGACTGGTCCTTATATTTTGGAAATGGTTGTTTTTCATCCCTGAATGTGTTGCCGTCGGTCAAGTTCATCCTTGGTTGAGTTTTCTGTTAGTCCCTGAGACGGAAAAGTCCAACTGGCACATTTTTTTCCATGCTAGCATCCTACTTGGCACATTTTCTTTTTTCCTCCTAAAAACACGGTCAAACTCGTCCCTCACTTATGCTTCTTCTTCCTCTTCTTCATCTTCTTTATCTTCCTCCTCTTCATCATCTTCACCACACCATCACCATGCTTTTTTCTTCCTCTATGAAGTACCACCACTATCACCATGCTTCTTTCTTCTTTCGTTTGGCCATACAAATCAAATAGGAGCTTGCACTTGAACCGGAGCTTGGTTAGGGTTTCCATTTTGCGGATTAGGGACCCCTGAGTCCGAGGGTTCCACTGGTTTTGATTGTTCCATCGATTAGGACTCGGGGGTGGCTGAAAGTTGGGTTTTGAGAACTGGGTCGTTGGAAGTTGGGGTTTTGAGAAATGGGTGATGGAAAATTGGGGTTTTGAGGAATGTGTTGTTGAAAATTGGGGTTTTGAGGAGTGTTTGGTGGTGGTTGTTGTTGATTCCACGCTTGTTGAGGAAATCGATTGGGAAGTGCATAGGTACTGGTTTTCTGTTCCCCTAATTTTCTGTTCCATTTCTTGCTCTATCGTTTCTTATTCTTCATTTCCATAATTTTAACTTCAAAATGGGTCTTTGGTTTTTGAGTCCTTTTTCGGTTTCAATTATTTTCTGCATTCCTGTGTTGTTCACCTTGTGTGCTTATTCTTCCTGTGTTTTTCATATTAATTTGTTTGAATTGCTTGAATACCACCTCCTCACTTTGATCTGCCACCTAGTGATACTTGCACTGACTAGTGACTACTCTATTGTTCTTATGGTCTAATGGATCCTCTTTGATCAACAAGTGTCGTTACTACTGTAATTGAATTCAGCATGTTGTTTTATCTCAGTATGTTGTTTTCTTTCAGTCATTATTACATTTCTCAATTTGCTTAGAAATTGGTAGTGATCAAATGGGGCAGGCGGGTTTACTGGTTCGATCTCATGTTGTCAGCACTGCAATTAAAACCTTTGTTTGTTGCACATGTATCTTGACCAGTTGGGTTTTTTTAAGATTTGGGGTTTTGTTTGGAAAAGAGATTAACATGAAAAAGATGATGTTTGGGATATGAATATGTTTTCTTTTTTCTGGGTAAGATGATGAAGAAGATGAAGATTGATGAACATGATGGATATGTTGAGTTTCTTTTTTTATATTTATTTTTTATGAACTCAGAGTTTTTGTTTTTTCTTAGGGGGACTAAATTGACTAAAGTGACATAACAAGATCTGAGTTGTCAAGCCAAAGTGGCAAAAATTGTGACACTTGGACTTTTCCGTCTCAGGGACTAACGGAAAACTCAACCAAGGATGAACTTGACCGACGGCAACACATTCAGGGATGAAAAACAACCATTTCCAAAATATAAGGACCAGTCCGTCATAAGTGAACACATTCAGGGACCAAAATGGCTGTTTACTCCATTTTCTTATGAGTGATATATACGTGGGAATGCACTTTTTAAGGGGAATATAATGTCGGTCAAAATTTAAGTTTATCTAATATTTTCCGTTTTATTCTTAATTATGAAACTCACGTATAATTTGTGAAATTGTATGTGTCACTTAGCTAATTTAAAAGTATATAGCATAATTAATTAAGAGAACATTTTCTATTTAAGAGGAAAAACTCAAATTTAATATCAATGTGTAATTGATTCAAGTGCTGCATATTGAACTATTTTTAAGCAATGGAATACGAATAACGAATTCTATGTAGGGAATACACTTTTTGGAGAGGCAGCTCTATCACCATCGAGGATAACTGTGTTGCATAAAGTCATAAACAAAAGCACAAATTTAATATTTAATTAATGATTTAAAAATTAAAACCCAAGTTCACTAGAAATCGATTCCGCTTTACACATAAAAATTTAGAAAAGGTCAAAGCTTATTTATGTCTACTTCAGCACTTATTGAATTCATGCAATCGATCGAGAAGATTGGAGTGGAATATTTGACAATATTTATGAGATTAAAAAATATGCTTTGCTTGCTTGGGCAATGATTTCATTTCCATAGTCCTATAGGAGTAGAAAGAGTAAGAGCTGCCACATGGTCTTGTTTTCATTTTCATTTACTTTTTGACTTGACCAATTCAAACTAACTCCAATTCGTTATCATAAAATAAGAAAAACAAGAGAGCCCTTTAATTAGTACTATATCATCATCATAGACAAAAAATTCATAACTTATTCACATACATCTTTCTCAGACATTACTTTCATTCTCTACTAACTTGTTTGAAAGGGCAAGAAGTGACAAGTTGCGGTTCATGGATGCAGAGGTGGTGTCTGATCAGGTACTAACTATATCGTTGTTGCAATGTAATGTAAAATTGGTGTTTCAATTCATAATTATAGTTAATATTTGAAAACTATATGCCATTCTTCTTAGTCTACCACATTTTTATTCAAAATTACTCTGATCTGTTTTTGTCTTTATACTCTTGATTCAGAGGAAAGTAAATATTCAATTTTCGACGGTCAATATAATGAATTATTTGAGCAGTTGATATAACTTGATGAAGTCACGTTCTTCATGTCCTGTGGTCTCAAACACAGTCCCTGCTAAACATATACATATATAGTCTATGATAAATCCAAACCCAAAATACAAGGTAGATCAACAGAAATTGACAAGTTCTTTTGAAATATTCTACAACGTGAATGTTAATGCATTTTAATCCTTTTACTTTTACCTTTAATTCCATTACTTTTAATTGCTCATACTTCTATTTATGGGTGATTTTAATTCTCTTACTTTCATCAAAATCATTCTTTTTTTTTCTAATATTGCAATCAAATCCCTCTATTAAAAAAGTCATCCAATTTTAATTTATTTTTGATAAATGATCAAGGCTAATCCATGTCACAGTTTTTGTATTAAATGATTGAAAACAATTTAAAACATATTCATTTGAAAATTGAAAGAGTGTCTTGAACAATTCTTACTATGATAATATCCTTGTAATTCCTGCTTGTGTATAAATTAGTGTGAGCCTAGGAAAGTTTTGTAATTAAACTCCTTCGTCAGTGTCTACATTATATAGATCTACAATAATTTTTTGTTTGTTAATCTCTTCTGAGTTTTTAGTAGTTTTGACTTTTGAAAGGGGTGTAGAAATTTCTGCAGAATATTTATTATCTAGGAGGCTGGGACTGGCTAATGCATTAATGTAGTAAGATGTATTTCCCTTTTTTGGTACATGTAAGATGTATTTCCTGAAGGAACTACTAAGGAAATTCCTGCATAATATTTATTAGCTACAATAATTTTTTGTTTGTTTATCTCTGTTTTGGGAACATTGGCACTACAAGGAACTTCAAAGGCAATATCTAACAAAGACAAAGGTGTAAGATAATATGAATCGCTAATATTATTGATGAAATGTTACTAATACATAAATATTAAGCCTAATTACAGAGTAATTACAGGTAAAGAAATATGGAATAATTGACATATTCCTATTCTATCACACCCCCACAGTCGAAGCGGGAGGTTCACGAACGCTGAGACCGGACCGAGAATCATCAAAGAGAATTCGAGAGAGGCCTTTAGTGAAGATGTCTGCAATCTGGTGACGTGAAAGAATATGAAGGATGTGTGTCTGACCACGGGCGAGCTTCTCTCGAACAAAGTGAATGTCCATCTCAATGTGTTTAGTGCACTGATGCTGGACAGGATTGTTAGGGGAGTGTCACGGCGAGGACCCATGGGCAAGGTCGAGGGGAGACACCAAGGAGATCTTGGACACCACATCTTAACCCAAAACCTTAAGGCATTAGGTTTATGGGTCATATCTCTTATAAACTCTCCCTCTCACCTTGACTTCTCCGATGTGGGACTTGACTCCAACACTTGATTCCAACAATCTCCCCCTCAAGTGTGAGTCCCTCAACCACATCACCCATGGTCCTCCCGTCTGCGGAAGCTATCTACCCTTGTACCGTTGTTCGTTGCTCAACGGAATCCGCCGCCTAGCCACTCTGCTAGGAAGACTTTCAACACAAGGAACCGTTACTATGGTCCCACTAACCATCGGCTCTGATACCACTTGTTAGGGGAGTGTCACGACGAGGACCCATGGGCAAGGTTGAGGGGAGACACCAAGAAGATATTGGACACCACATCTTAACCCAAAACCTTAAGGCATTAGGTTTATGGGTCATATCTCTTATAAGGATTGTCGGATAAGTAGATGGCACTAACATTATCACAATAGACTAAAGTAGCCTGAGAAGGAGGAAAGTGAAGCTCCAAAAGGATGTTGCGTAGCCAACATGATTCGGAAACCACATTAGCAACGCCTCAATACTCATCCTCAGCACTGGACCAGGAAAGCGTGGGTTGTCTCTTGGACGACCAAGAAATGAGGTTGTCGCCGAGAAACACACAGTAGCCAAAAGTAGACCGACGAGTGTCAGGACATCCACCCAAATCGTCATCAGTGTAGGAAATAATCTTCTCGATAGGAGAAGAATGGAGATGCAAACCAGCCTAATTACATAGTAATTACAGGTAAACAAATATGGAATAATTGACATATTCCTATTCTATCAAAAGTAATCTCTTCCAATGTTCATGGTAACTTTCTTCTTCAAATCCAAGATTGATGGGAAAATTAGGTTAACAGGGAGGCCTCGCGTAGGTCCGCAGTTAAGCGGTCCTTTATTTTCCAAGCTATAGTCCGCGCTAGTCCACGGTCTCGCGGGTTTTAGCCTCTCTTACCCCTTCGTTTGCTCCTGTAAGCCTGCAGTTAAGCGGCCCTCTGGTTTTCCGGACTATAGCCCGTGCTAGTCCGCGGGCCGGCCGCTTACCCATCTCTAGATGTATTATTGTTGGAAAACAAAATGGTCCCGCATTAACAAGCTTTGAAAACACATGACTTCCACTTAAGTTAGGTTATGTCCACCACAGGAAATATGTTTTATAACTTCATCGAAGAATTGATGTTGATGTTGACACTAAAATAAAACCTCTAAACTTTGATTTTGAAAGTGGACAATTTAAAAAGATTAATGTCATACCTGGAATATATATTCTGTTTGTAAAAACTATAGATTTTCAATATATATCCTTACTTGAACAATTCAAATATGAAAGCTTTACAATTTTCTACCACAACTGAGTGCAACTATCATTAGCTTGCTGTTACAGACTTACAATTATAGACGTCTATGTCTCTTTGGAGTTAATGTTATATTCGTTTACAGGGGCAACTTCTGGAGTAATCATTTACACGACATTCATTTCTTTATCTTGACAATTAGCATCACCCTGTTGTTTAGTATCACCATAATCTGGACTTAAATCTCCAGGAAAGGCAAAGTTTGATTCAGATTGACTACATGGACTAGGTGGACAATGTGTACTTGGGGTGGTCTCAACTGCACCTATGTTATGAATAGGACTACTAGTTTCACTTTTCTTGAATGTGTGACATTCCAAGTCTCTTTGGTCAAATATCCTAACCAAGATACCAATACGTCTCCATATTGAAGTACTAGGATCGTAGTGTAACCAGATATGTCTGTGCTGATATAGGAATGTCACTGCAAAGATCAGGAGTGCTAATAGAGAAGCAATCCCTGCAACAAGAAACAAACCCCAGAAGCTTTCAAGGCCAAGACTAGGCATAGAGGAAATTTCTGTACTAGACTCTAGACAAATGCCTTTCTTGAACCATGCGTTCTCAATTGTTTTCAGTTCGTCTCCCTGAGTCACATTCAGGATTGCTCTTGAAATGTCAGCTACAAGAGGGGAGCCTTTTGGGAATACCTGCAAATTCACCCCCAACAGTTAGCTCATGTTTGGATCACCGTTGTCATAGTTGATTCTAGATAAATTTGATTTTGGTAAAACTGATTATGTTAAAAGTGAGCTTAAGTGAGTTGAAAGTGAAGTGTTTTACGTTTAAATACATTTATGAAAAATGTGTTTTTTGTTGTGAAATCCAGTTGTCCAATCTCATGATGTTTAGATACATCTTTGTAGCTTCTATGGAAAATTGATTTTGGGACTGAAATCAATTCTCCAAGAAGATTCTCCAACATCTATACTGTCATCCTGAAGTGATTTTACTCAATGAGAATTTATTATGTGGTTTCCCAACTTGGAACCAAACACACTTAACTCACTAGAGGAAAAGATAACATGAGAGATGAAACAGAAAGAGACCACCCAACTCACATAGCCAAAGCCTCCAGTTTTAAATCTTGGTTCGACTGTGGTATATTTGGAGCAGTGATTTCTTGTCACGTAGGGAGCTTCATCAAATGCAGCATCAATGCCACCATTTGCACTTCCTTTTATGAAAAGCTCATTGCATTCTTCTGGGGATTTATAAGTTTTGAGCTGGTCATCTGGGAAGCCCAAGCCCTTTAAGATTCCATAAACAAATGAACCTTGGAGATAGCCAACATTCATCCTATTCTGTAGTAGTTGATGGACATCAGTAATAGTTGGGCGTAGTTGTTCAACTGTTAAGAGGGAAGAGAGGCTCGCCGTGTAACTTTGAACCAGAATTAGAACCACAAAAACCCATACAGTCACCACAAATCTAGCCAAGTTGCTCACCACTTTCTCCCCTGTGAAAAATGAGAAAATTAAGTATTACACTATAGTTAAAAAAGATCAAATGTTACCTTTGAACTTTGAATAACAATCAATGTCATGAACTAATTATCACAAAAGTTTAAGTCATTAGATAAAGAGACATGAATTATTTTTACATTATGTATTTGGCACACCTCACTTAAAAGGACATTGAGCTTACAGAGTGGACAATGCGCAACACACTTATCATGTGCTGAAATACAACAAGGGTTGAACTCTAAATCATTTGGCTATAGAGGCTCTAAAAACACGTTATGAACCAACTATCCCAAAAGTGGCAGTTTAGCTTTTGGGATAATTGGTTCATACAGGCACTAATAATAACACCTATGCTAAGTGGTAATTGATGAGTGATACTTACGATGGGAAAACACCATGATTGAGAAGGAAAACCATAAGCTTGTGCCAATCTGATGGGAGGGAGGTCCCCTGAAACTTCTGTTCATTCGGTGTTCAAGGACCCAAACCACAAATCCAATGAATATGAATGAACAAGCAGATGTCACCCAAAGATCCCATGTTAGAGGCTTCATAAAGGCCCAAGCATTCTTCTTCCTGTTGTCTTTCACTGGAACAACCATTGTTACACCAGATTCTGTATAAGGCATTGTGAAATCAACATAGTTGGACCTGTTTGCAATGATCGTTGTATCCCCCACCACGACATCAAAATTCTGTCAAACAAAAACCATTTTCATATGATCATTTCATTAGAGAGAGCAAGAAATGCATATCATGGATGCATAAGGTTGCTTTAGAAGAAAATTGCCAAATAATAAAAGAATATTTGAGAAGGTTAATAGGAAGGTATATAAGAGAAAGAGAGAGTTACCCCATAATAAACTTGGCTGATCAACTCATTATATGTTCCTGCCATCTCACCATCAGGCTTTTCAAATGGAATAAATTCATAAGGTAAGGCAAAAGGCAATGCTTCTAGCACGGCTTTGAACACATCAATGCAAAAGCCAGTTACCACTGTTGAATTGGTAGTTGTGTCATGTGTTATTTTCACAAATTCAGTGTAACTATCTCCCGTTTTCACTGGAACTCCTATCCTCAACTTCCTCCCACTTGTAGGAATTTCCCAACCTTTTGGAACAGAGTAAGTATCCCCTGGCCATATAATAGTACCAAGATTGCTCTTAGAAGTAGAATATATGATTGGTAATGCTCCCTTTGTGTCCATGTTTCTTGCTATCCCCTTCTGGGGTGTCCAAAATCCCACCCTCCTTCCCCCCTCACCAATCACATTAACTATCTCAAGTGTTGATGCTTGTAGTGCTCCACCAACAACATTGAAATCACCACTTAGACCTCTGAATCTAGTGTTCGACAGAGCCTCACGTAGCTTCTCACCACTTCGCGCGACACCAACCTCTTCAAGATCAAGCAAATTCCTTGAAGCGTTGCTATGGCCAAAGCTGGTGGCACCAACCTTCTCAACAGCCATAGCCAATGCAGTGGCAGCATCATAAGCCCATGTTCCAAAAACATTCAAATTCACATCACCAAGTGTTGGATTATCCAAAAGGAACCGTCTTTTCCATCGAGCTTTAAAATGATCAAGCTCTTTGGTCTTTGGGACATAAGGTCGAACGCCTAGCACACCTTCCATAGATTCTACCACGGATGAGTTTAGAGAGTTTAACAAATTAGCAATGCCATCAGTTACAATCCAAACATAGCCTTGTTCCATCATTCCAATGCTCTTCGCAATGGCAAAGAGGCGAGAGCCAAGGCGCGGTGACATGTGAACAACAAAGACTCTAGTTGGCATGGTCCTCAACTTGTAGAGCTCATGATTGATGACTTCATCAGTGGTTGAAGGAGAAATGGCACTGCAATAGGGAACTCTGTGTGAGAAATATTTCCAAAATATATAAACTTGGAAATATGTTTGTATTAATTGTTATATTTATTAATGTTCGAGTTAAGATCAATATGTTGATAGTGGTGTAGTAGTTGGGTAATTCTCCACTTACCTTTGTTTCCCTGGTTTGAATCTTGGTGGCTTCCTTCTTCCATTTATTATTTTGAATTTTCAGAAATTCAAAATTTTAGCCAAAAGGTGCAATGGACGGGATTCGAACCCACGAGGCACGTCCTTTGTGTGAGGACGTGTTTGTCAGTTGAGCCATGGGAAGGTTGTGTCATTTAGTGAACATTAATAATATATAAGGATTTTCTGCATTTGTTTCTCCAAGAGATATATCTCTTCACCAAGGGATGTTAATATCTCTATATAAAGAGATATTTGGGCAGAAAACTGAGATATAACATATGCACGAAATTGGTCTTCATTTTGGCCAATTTCTCTTCCATTTACTTTATACTAAATCATCCTCCACTTCACTAATGCATGAGTGAAGTGTGGGAATCATACTTCTGTAAACTATTATCAAAGATACGCTTGGTGTGTTAGTGCAAACCACATCAAGGAATTCAAAGTATCCTGAAGGGAATTCGCCGGTTTTCTCATTTGCATCCAATACATATTAATTGGTGGGGGCGAATTGAACCTAAAGGTTAGTGCTTATGCATGCTTTGAATCTTCAAGTGCTTCCGTCATCAAGATCTTCATCAATCCAAGAGTTGCAGCATCTCCCCAACAGATTATTTCCCAACAATCTTTAGGTTCAATGTTCGTAATCAATGGCTGCATCACTCAAAGTTATGGAGTCTAATTTTGTGAAATTGGATAAGTTTGATGGAGGCAATTTCAACCGATGGCAGAAGAAGATGCAATTCCTTCTTAGAACCTTAAAAGTGGTGTATGTTCTGAACACCACAAGATCATTAGAGAAGAAAAATGGAACCATGACTGAAACAAGAGGAAGATCAAATGGGATCATTTACACTTATGAGTAGAGGTTAGTACCCCACAACCATTCGTATTGTGTGAAGACTATGAATTCTTAAGATCTGATATATTTTCTACATGCTTTAATATGATTAAATTTACATGTGGTAGCAAAGCATGAGTTAGAGAATTTGTAGTTTTTCTGTAATGGTGATTTGATCCATGAATGATGTCTTAATATTATTCTTGATGTTTTTGAGAACTTAACTATTAATTTTTCGCTGCATGAATATGATGTCAAAATGAATGGTTGAGAATATGTGATTGCAACAATCTAAATTATTGTTGTTCATGTTTGAATGTCTTGAGTTTCATTTATTATGCAAGTAATAATGCATGTATCATGTTTTTAAAATTAGAGTTAAGTGTTTGTATCATGAGAATCCTTATTTATGATTTCCGCTTCATAAGGATGATAAATGATGATCGTATATTCATATATAATTTTATAATTTATGTGACTTCTGTCATTGCTTGTTATGTGGAATTACAGAAATTAGGATAAAATGTAGTTTTATGTCTCTAATTGTTTATGAAAACTTCATTTTTGGAATTATATTATGATTAATTTGTTAATCACTAGTGTGGTCAAATTTGTATGTTTAATCAATTCCAAATTGAATGGTTGTTATTCATTTACTCATAACTATGATTTTATAAATGATATGATAATATTGGTTTATGAGTAAATAGAATTTCATTATTATGAGACAGTTAAGGATCGCTCAAAGGTCGATTATTTGTGGATAGTACATTATTTATATGTGGATGATATGTTAACCTTTGACACTGATTTAAATGAGGTAGAAAAGACTAAGTCTTTCTATTCAAAGTTTTTATATGAAAGATCTAGGGGAAGCAGATGTGATTTTAGGAATTAAAATCACCAGAGATGGTGAGAGTATTGGTTTATCCCAATCACACCATATTGAGAAAATGCTTATTGGAGGTGCAGTTTCTTGGGGTTAAAAGAAACAAACTTGCATTGCCTACTCCACCATGGTTGCAGGGTTTATTGCTCTTGCTGCATGTAGTAAAGAGACTGTATGACTAAGAAATTTATTGTATGAGATACTTATTTGGCCAAAACTAATGAGACAAGTATCCATACATTGTGATAGTCAGTGCACACTATCAAAAGCCTACAACCAAGTATATAATGGAAAATCCAGACATATTGGTTTAAGACATAGCTATGTGAAGGATTTAATTTCAAATGGAGTAATCTCCATAGTGTTCGTAAGAATTGAGAAGAATCTTGCAGATCCTTTGACGAAAGGTCTGACAAAGAAAATGATGTTGAAGACATCATTGGGGATGAGTCTCAAGCCCATATCGAATTGATCACCAATAGTGGAAACTCAACTCACACTTAAGTAAAATTAAGTCTTGAGTTCAATGGTGAAAGTACACTATAAGAGTGATTGCAAGTACTTAATTATCGATACATCCCAAAGAGTAGAAGTACTTGGACCATAAGAATAAAGTGGTAGGATGAAGGTTTCTTCTTAATGGACATATAACATATATTTGTTGGAATGCATAATTATGGGTGCATTTCTGATATAGTCTACCTATATGAGAATGAAGTGGAGCCGCTTCATAGAGTTAAAGGGCTTGACTCTTAAATTCTCATGAAAAGGATATGTGACACAAGGCCTTATTGAAAGTGTCAAATTTAAATTCTTTTGATAATACCGAGATTTCATGTGTAAGTTATGCACACTTGTTCCATTGAATAGTTGGTTCAAAGCTTGTCTACCAATTTCTATTCGGGATAAGTGGAACCCATTTCTTACTAAGTAATGGTTCAAATCGTAAGATACCATTATCTGAAACCATGATATTTCCAGAAATATGGATTTAGTTATATTTTGTAAATGGTGGGGGATTGCGAGAAATATTTCCAAAATATATAAACTTGGAAATATGTTTGTATTAATTGTTATATTTATTAATGTTCGAGTTAAGATCAATATGTTGATAGTCGTGTAGTGGTTGGGTAATTCTCCACTTACCTTTGTTTCCCTGGTTCGAATCTTGGTGGCTTCCTTCTTCCATTTATTATTTTGAATTTTCAGAAATTCAAAATTTTAGCCAAAAGGTGCAATGGACGGGATTCGAACCCACGAGACGCGTCCTTTGTGTGAGGACGTGTTTGTCAGTTGAGCCATGGGAAGGTTGTGTCATTTAGTGAACATTAATAATATATAAGGATTTTCTGCAGTTGTTTCTCCAAGAGATATATCTCTTCACCAAGGGATGTTAATATCTCTATATAAAGAGATATTTGGGCAGAAAACTGAGATATAACATATGCACGAAATTGGTCTTCATTTTGGCCAATTTCTCTTCCATTTACTTTATACTAAATCATCCTCCACTTCACTAATGCATGAGTGAAGTGTGGGAATCATACTTCTGTAAACTATTATCAAAGATACGCTTGGTGTGTTAGTGCAAACCACATCAAGGAATTCAAAGTATCCTGAAGGGAATTCGCCGGTTTTCTCATTTGCATCCAATACATATTAATTGGTGGGGGCGAATTGAACCTAAAGGTTAGTGCTTATGCACGCTTTGAATCTTCAAGTGCTTCCGTCATCAAGATCTTCATCAATCCAAGAGTTGCAGCATCTCCCCAACAGATTATTTCCCAACACTCTGATATAGGCTTGTTGCAGAGAAATGGTTAAGGAAGGGATGAGTCCTTCACCAAAGCTGTTGTCAACATAAATGGGCACCACTTGTTTCCAACCAAAAGCTTGAACCATGGAGGTTATGGCATTCACTTGAGCTAAATCATTGTGTGCAATTTGGAAAAAATAAGGACTTTTGAGCATTGATAAAGAGGGGCTTGTTGCTGAAAAGGTTATGATAGGCAGGTGAGCTTTGTCTCCTAAATGGATCATGAAATTTGCCTCCATTGTTGTTACAGGACCAAGGATAGCTTGCACTTGCTCATTTTGTATGAGTTCCAAAGCTGTTTGATAAAATGTTATTTTCCATTAATAACATAACAAAAGAGAAAAATGTTGATGTTAGTGTAAAGTTTTTTTTACATAAACGTTCAATTGATTTCCGTCACGTCAGAAATTTATATTTATTTTCCAAAAAAAAGAAATTTATATTTATTTTAATTTTAATGTGGCATTGTTTGATAAAATAAAATGTAACAGTTTGATTGAGTGTTTGTGTTAAACTGTTTTATACTTTATAAATAATTTTATTTTCACTTTTGAAAATTTGTATGAAAATATGTAGTTAAAGTAAAAATGTTTAACTATTTGTTACACAAACATTTATAAGAATGATAAATCTAAAATAAATCAAAACTTTTGTATTTAATTACCTATAAAAAGTATAAAATATGTCAAATTTAATTAGTCAAATTGGTTTCTCAAAAGATACATCTTTTTTGAATTAGGATCTCCGGAGCAATAGCTCCCTCGTGCACAATTATATACCATTGATTTTTGTAATCAATGACTAGAATTTACATACATAAGAAATTACTATTAAATTAAAGAGCTTAGTTGATTTATTGACCGTAGAGAAAACATAAAATCTGAATTGATATTTTTCGTATGAGATTGTAATTGAGGGAAATTATAATAAACATATTCTTAATCAATACCTTATCCATCAAATGAAACCTTAAATATGTATTTCATCAGTCTAAAAAAATACTTGACACATTGACAAAATTGACAAACATATATATATATATATATATATATATATATTCTTATGATATTTTTCTAGTATAACAAAAAAGGTATTGCTCCAAAACTTTTGGATGCAAGTAGATTAAAATCTTGGGACACTTCCCTTTTTTCACCACAAAAAATATACATAGTAAAATATAATAAGAATATATATATATATATATTAATTCATTTGTAGTAACTCTTTATATTGATATTTTTTGTATATTAATATCAATATTTATTTAAATAATACAAACAATGACTGAAAATTGAAAAATAAAGAAAATAAGTTTTGTCAAAGAAAGGAGGGGACCTTATCGACTTGTGGAGCTGGGCAACAAAAAGAAAAGGGTGGTCCTATAAAAGATAAAATCACTTTAATTTATTTTTTTATCACGTAAGGAGACTTTTTTATATATAAAAAGGAGAGTAGTTTTTTCTTCTTTCTAATTAAGTGATATTTAAATATATTTCTTTTTCGCCATTTTCATTTATATCTATTCACATATATCAAATTTAATTTATAATTCTTGAATTTCATGAAGACACTAATTATCTTTCTCATATTGTAATATATATGGTATGAGTTTTAAATTTAAATCAAATCAATATTAGTTATCTTTCTAAATAGTTATTTAGTTACTTATTTATTCAACACTAATTGTATTTTTAACAATCAATAATATATTTATAAACATCATTATTTAAATTTTACAATTAGATTAATATTTAAATTTTCAGAATTAAAAACTTTTAAAATTTGTATTTCAATATATTTCTTATATTCCATAAAAATACTCATGCAATATTATTATTTAATATCATATATGCCTTTTTTTAGGGAACACACAACTTATATATTAAGCAGATAAAGCTGCATCAGCAAAGAGAGCCTGAGTTAGGATTCCACCACTCAGCAGATTGAAAAGTAATAGCATTAGAAGCTAGACACAAGGTAACTGTTTAACAAGGTAAAATTGTAAAATGACATCAAAGGGTCATACTTGTATAAATATTTTTATATTTAAAATTAATTTATTTACCCATCAATATAGATATGATATTAATATAAAATAATTATCATTTTTGAAATTTTAATTTATTTAAAATTATTTATCATCTTAAAAATAGTATTATTTTAAAATTTATTTTCATTATTCATATTTTTTATTATATAGGATATTATAATTAAATTTATATTTATATTTAAAAAGTAAACTTATGTTTCTTTAAATTATTAATTAAAATATTTAAAATGAGTGCAACAACGACAACTGTAGAGGAGATGAGTCTGATAAAAAGGGTATTAATTTACTGTTTTGTAAAATATAAAAAATGTGTGCTAATGAAATTTTAATAATGCGATGAGTGATAAAAATAAGAATAAATTTAATAAGTTAAAAGCTACTTCAAATAACTTATTAAATATGCTATAAGCTACTGAAATAATTATCTACCACAAACCTTTAAAATAATTTTTACGCCAATTAAATAAGTTTTAGCCTAATAAAAAAATCTTTCCAAAGAGAGCTGATTCGTAAATTAGCCTAATTACCCCTCATTTTTTATGATGTTTAAAGTTTGATTTGATCAAGATCCTTATTTTATTGTAAAAAAGAAAAGCCAAAGCTTACATGCGAGATTGAGCACGAATCCTAAGCAATTGGAGGTTCTCGTCCTTCTCTTGGGGTTCATATCATTTGAAAACTTTCTCAGTTTAATATCACATATTTTAACTATGAACAAAAGTACAAAATGGGGACCTCTAGGATCCCGTTCGGTTGAAAATGTCATTACTTTCGACTTCAATAGGGATCTCTTCTTGTCGTGTAAACATTAGGGGTTGCTAGTTTGGTTTGGTTTTGTTTGTAGGTTTTTATAGGTTTTTTAGAGGGTTTTGTTGTAGTGGTTAAGTTTTTGCCAGGTTTTATTAGCTTGGGTACTGGACTCAATGTTGAGAAGAATTGTTTCTAACGAGATATTATATATATATATATATATATATAATATTTCATTTTAAAAGAAGTACAAGAGTGGATGAAAATAATGGAGCCGACATGCAGCTAAGAAGTAAGAACAATAATTTGGACTCACATATCTCTTCCTTCTACCATTTTGCAACTAAAGAAAGGTGGTTGGGACTCGGGAGTGATAAGTGGACAACTGGACATTGATGGCTCAATGGGAAACTTCTGGGGTGCTGCTAAAATCTTGTTAAGCTCGTCACAATACTGTTTTTCAATTTTTTTTCTACATATTTTTTTTATTAAATGTTTTAATTCGGCTACTATAAAACTCAAAGTTTGTCCACTAATTTCAGGAAAATGTTAGTCTGACACATGATTTTCAGGGACATTCAACGGACACACAATATAATTTAGTAGTAGTTTTTAACAACCTCTAAAAACCATAGCTAATGTTTGAATTATGTCATCCGCATCATATAGACACGCGCGTACTAAATTTCAATGTGATATAAATTTAATAACCAGAAGATGAAAAATTCAAGGTTTGAAGAGTGCTTTGTTGTCATAATGCAGTAAAATTTGGGATGAAGAAGCACATACCCTTATGCATGCAAATGAAAATTACAGAAACAGTAGTACATTATAGAGATCAGAGGGTAGGTACCTTGTGCAGCAGCAGTAACAACGTCTCCATGAGAATCCCTGAAGCTGAATTGGATCCTAGTGTTGTAATGAGGATGAGAAAGATAGAAATCTGAAAGGGACATGTTGATGCAACTCAACCCCATCTTCCCAACCATTCCAGTAAGATCAATAACACCTCCCACTTTCACCATCACTGTCTCGTTTCTTTGTGCCATGCCCATGATCATGAAACTTAGAGACCAAGAATAAAAGATTATCAGAGAGTAAACAAATTTAATAAAATTATTCTTAACCATCTTGGAACATGAAGCTCTAGCTAGCTAGGTAGCTAAAAGCAATACTTGATATTCATGTTCGATCGAAAGTATCTCAAATGAATATTGGAGGATCTTTATATATATATACAATCGTAGATCGATGTTGTGTTGTAGCTTTGAAAAGTATGCACACGCAAACCCATGCACACGTTAAAATATTGTTAATTTTTCTAGTTTGTGGACTAAAATATGAATATTCATCTCTTCACACCTTACTTTTGAGGTGTGTAGAGGTGGAGGAAGAGAGATAAAAAGAAAAGAGAAAAAGTAAAAATGTGATAGATGATTTGATTGATAGAGAAAAGATAAATAGATGAATAATTAGACCTTGCACACCTATTCTTTAGGTGTGAAGAGGTCGAAGAAGAGAGATAGGAAGAAATGAGAGAAAAAATAAAGATGTGATAGGTGATTGGAGATAAATGAGAGAGAAATAGATAGGAAATGAAGGTGAAAGAGAGGTGAAGGTGTGTATAGATAGAAAATGAAGGTGAAAAATGAGTGGAGATGTATGTATATATCATAACTCATTATGTATATCGGTACGGAAAAATGACATGACACAACTGTTCACTTGAGAGATATAGAAAGAGAATAAAGATAACTAAACGATGTGATAAGTGATAAGATAGAAAAAATGTAAGAGATAAGAAGAAAAAACGAGTAGATATAAAATGGAAGAGAAAGTGTAGCGTAATTATCATTATTAATCTGTATGAGAAATATCTTGGATTATTTTTTAAAATATTGAAATAAAAATAATTTTTTAACATAATTGTTTTAATCTGAAAATGTAAAATATTGAAAATTTTAAGGTGTAAATAGAGAGCATCTCCAACACATGTTTGACTTCTTAACCTTGTTATGAATTGCAAGACTTGCATTTTTATTGATTTTATTCACCTAAGAACTAGATATTAGGTTTTTAACCCATCAATGGATAACGATGTGGAGCTCTTGGTTCTTAATTAAGAATCAAGTTCTTGCACAAGGTGTTTTGCTTTATTGAGTTCTTAAATTAAAAATTAATTTTTCTATAGTAGTTAAATTTAAATTTAAATTACGTGGAAATAGTGCTAAGAAAATATAAATATATGCGGTATTGTAGGACTAGTGGAATAGTTCTAAGAACTCATGGTTTGAGTGAAATATGCATAAGTTCCTTAAAAGTTTCTTAATTAGATCATATCCTGTATAACACTCTGGGCATACAAAAATGTAAGAGCTCAAATTTAAGATGCTAGGGATGAAGATACTCTAAAAGAAATGTCATAGATATGTTCTCTAATTAACACATTTTCTTATGAGTGATAGACACTTAGAAATACATTTTTGGAGTGACATTCAATAGACATACGCACTAAAAAAAACATCCGCTAAATTATGCGATAGTTAAAAATTATCACTATTGTGTATATCTGTTAAATATCGATCAAAATTACATTTCTATCTAACATTTATGACTTCTTATTAATTGATATTCACGTATGATACATTAAATTGTATGTGCCACTTCTAATGGGTCACAACTCACAACTAATCTATATCTATATATATATATGTAAAGCTCACATACCTTTACATTAAATACATTAAAAAATTAAAAAAATTAAAAATTAAAAACTGAAAAAAAATTATTATAAAAAGCTATTCAACTACTTATATTAAACAACAACAATCATAGACTTAAAATTGACTTGAGCTTTGCATTTGACAAAAATTTAAAAAATTAAAATAAAAAACAAAATAATATTTATTAATAAATAATTTAGATAAAATACTTTTAAAATAAAAAGTTTTCTATCAATATATATCTATCTATATTGTACTTGGGGCTCTTATTTCCCAAATTAATTATTTATATATATATATATATATTTAGTTTTTCCAAATAAATAAATATCTATCTTCTATATACATATGTAAAGCACACTTGGAAAAATAGCATTAAACAAATAAAAAAATAGTAAGTTGCTTTTGAATTAAAAATATTAAATAAATAAATTGAAAACTAAAATAAAAACTACATCCACTTTATTATTCATTATATTAATTATTAATTGTTAAACTTTTCAATTTCACATATTTAAAAGTAAATATTAAAATTTAAAAAATTTCAATTTATCTTATTTAAAATGAAATATTTAAATTATTTAAATTTTATTTATTCATTACAAATTGAGGTGAATTTTTAAAAACTAATAATAATTGAAATTGGCTACCTTTACATTAATGACAATAATAGATTGTTCATAATAATCAGTTTATATTCTTTACTAATTGTTGATAATAATTATAAATCTTATTATTTATTAATCATAAGTTGATAAATTTAAAACAAAAATAACAAATAAAATTTATTACTATTTTTTACTTATAAAAAAATATTTATTGATAAATAATGTCGAAGAAATAGTTGAAAATTAAAAAAAAAAATGTCTCTATAAGATATAATTATTACTATATCGAATGTATATATTATTTGAAAAAAAATCTTTAAATACAATTTTTGATCTATTATATAGAAGTAAAAATAACTTGAGGAAGCATGACAGAGAAAAATAATGACAGCAAAATTTGAATAAACTTAAATTTACTAAATAATATTTTACGATACTAAAATTATAACTTATTATAATTTTTAAGTTAAAATTATTTCATTGTTGATAAAAGTGTATAAAAAAATATGTTATTATAGCTTATATTAAAACCATATTACTTGATTTGAAATATTTCAAATTCACTTGAGGATTTTTCAAATTATTAAATTCGTTTTTAGAGATTATTTATGATTAAAAAATAGAATAAAACCTGGGGACAATATTTCCCCTAATTGAGTATCAATGTTTACAACCAGATATATATGATAAATCAGCAATTGAAACCATAATAATAAACCTAAAAACACATAACCCAAATCAATAGAATAGGTTAAAACCAAAGTTTTTAAAATTAATTCAATGCTAATACAAAAGAAATTTAATTACACTATAATAATTTTTATATTATATCAAAAAAAGTGTAAATAAACCCGTGCAACGCACGGGTATTATTTCTAGTATATATGTAAAGCTTACTTGAGCTATAAGTATTAAATGCATTAAACAATAAAGTTGAATAAATTAAATTCTATTTTCTATTCAACTTGCCAATCATTTTGTTTTTTGACTTTACACATGAAAAAGTAAAGTAACTTTTGAAAAAATATTACTTTTGAAAAAATACATATAGCCTCTACAATTGAAAAATAATAATAATAATCACACGTCAATCTTTTTTTTTGACGTTAATTACACATGTCAATTTTCATCATATAGCTTTGAGAGCTAATCTTAATCGCATGATATGATTTGATGAATGATAATTTTATAACACTGTAAATGATAACATTCTCATTGTTATTGAAAGTGCAAATTCAATTCCCTTCAACTAATGGAAGTTTGTCATTTTTTTCACCAATTCTTTTTCCCAAATTCAATTAATACTATCGGTTAATAATATGGATTAGTCTAATTTATTATGAACACATTACTCACACATCCTCTCTTCAAAGTTAGTGAAACCTTCCATATTCTTCGACACTTAATCTTCAAGTATAAATACACATCATCTTCTTTAATTGATGAGATATGGGTGCTACATGTATTGTTTTTGTCATTTGTTTTCATATCTTGCTTCCAAACTTGCTATGATAAGGTACTATTTGGGTTTTTAATTGGCCGTAACTACTAACATAACCTTAATTTGTATTAAATTATGTAATAAAAAATTTATTTTTATTAAATATATACGATAAATATAAAGATTGAAAACCGAAGGAAATTAACTAGAGACTATTTAGCTACCTACATTAAATAATAAAATAATAAAATAAATTTTGAATTTTTTTACATTATTCCTTTATTTCAGAAAAAAAAAATCATCAACAGTAAAAAAACTACATTAAAACATGTGGAAGTACTATATATTAAATGATAAAATACAAAATATGTTAAATAATTAAGACAAAATAGTCTTTAAATAAAATGTGTCGCTATATAGGTATTTAATTTTAACTATAATATGTGTGTATTTGTTGAAAAAATTATTGAAATATAAAGTGGGAGGCATGATGCCTTATGGATTGTAGCACAGTGTAATTACCTATATGAGGAGTTGTTCTCATGATTTATTTTTTCAATAAAGTTTTGTTTCAGAAAACTTTATTAGTAGGAATTACTTGAGAAAGAATAACAAAGTAAAATAATTATGATCAAAGTTGAATAAATTTAAATTTACTAAATATTTTTGCACTAATAAAATCATGTTTTATATAATTTTAAAAGTTAAAATTATTTTATTATTGATATAAAGTATAAGAAAATGACATTATTACTTATTTATGATATTAAAAACTTACTAATTGATTTAAAAATTATTAAAATGAATAAAACCTTAAAAGTATTTCAGTGCTAATTATTAAATATCAATTATTTAATTAGAGTAAAAAAAAAACTATGTAAATCCAGAGAACTCTAATTATATTCAATGAAATGTCTCACTTCCATTATTATTAATTTAATATATTTTATAATAAAAAATATTTAATATTTATATATTTATTAAAACTATAATAAATATATATATAATTTCAAAAAAAATTGTAAATTAAAGTGTGCAACGCACGGGTATTATTTCTAGTTTAAAAGTATAACATAAGAAAACATTCTCTATTTAATAGCAAAAGCTCAAATTTTATGTCAATGTGCAATTTGTTTTTTTAAAAGAATGTCAATATGCAATTGAATCAAGTAATACATGTTTAATTATTTTTAAGCAACGTCGAGTAAGAGTTTTTATGTATGGAAAAATTTACTTGGACAGGTAGCTCCATGACTGTAGGATAATTGTGTTGCTATGCACAAAAGCGCAAATTTAATATTTGATTATTGTTTTAAAAATTAAAACCCATTTCACTAGAAATCGATTCCGTTTTATTTACATACAAAATCACAAAACTATTTGGCCGAAATAATATTAAAGGTAAAAAGCATATATATATATATATATGTCTGCTTTAGCACTTATTGAATTCATGCAATCCAGAAGATTGGAGTGGAATATTTGATTCTCTTGTTTATGAGATTAAAAAAAAACTTTGCTTGGGCAATGATTTCCATAGTCCTGTAGGAGTAGAAACAGTAAGAGCTGCCACATGGTCTTGTTCTTTCATTTTCATTTACTTTTTGACTTGACCAATTCAAATTCCATTCTGTTATCATATATAAGCATAAAATAAAAAGAACAAGTCAGTTCAAAAAAAAAAAACCAAGTCCCTTTAATATATCATCATCATCATAGAGCTAGACAAAAAAAATCTTAGATTATTCACATACATCTTTCTCAGTTATTTCTTTCATACTCACGTACTTTGTTTGAAAGGGCAAGAAGTGGCAAGTTGCGTTCTTGCGAAAGGTGGTGTCTCAGGTACTAACTATATATATATATTTTTTTAAATAGAAACTTCATAGATTAAAAGGCTAGAAGGTAACTATACCGTTGTTGCAATGTAATGTAAAATTGGTGTTTCAATTCATCATTACAGTTATTACTTGAAAACTATATTCCATTCTTCTTAGTCTATTCAAAATTACTCTGTTTTTGTCTTTATATTCTTGATTCAAAGGAAAATAAATATTCAATTTTCGACGGTCAATGAATTATTTGAGCAGTTGATATAACTTCTTGATAAAGTCAAGTTTTTCATGTCATGTGGTCTAGTATATATACAATTAAGCACAGACCCCGCAAAGAACTGGATTCTTCAAAGTCAGAAATTGCATTACAGTAACTAATTACATATGCAGTTAACTAATAACAATTTGCAGCTACTAAGAGACCTCAAATAATCATATAAAATAAAGTTCACACAATGGGCATATCTTTGGGTATAAAGCTAACTAGTGTTTTTACCCGTGTGCTGCATGGTGAAAATCGATTCTGAATTTCTTACGTTATTAACAGCATCATTTTGACAATGAAAATAAAAACTTAAGATTTGAACTACAACATATATGCTTTGTTGAACAAAAAATTCAATTGAACCAAACCGAAACAAACAATTTAAATAAAATCTCCATTGAATCCGACAAAAGACCAATATTACAGCAATGTAATTCAGCAATAAGAAGGCTCAATTATAGTATCTCAGTTGTTGCTTGTTCTCCCTCATTGAATTAAAATTCATTGTACCTACAACAATTTGGAAAATGATTAATAAAGATAAAGAAAAAAACAGGATGCTAATTACGGTGCGCAAGATACAAAGAATTTTAAAATCTAAGTTACAAAATCTAACCATTCAAATGTTCTAGAATACTTCTTTGTCATCCACAATAAGTATCTTCAACCTTTTTCTAGATTTAACTCTCGATAGGGTTACATATAGTCGATCGTGCGTGAAAACAGGTCTAGGAAGATATAATCTAACATGGGATAAAAATTGGTCTAGGCTCTTATTTATAGTCATAGCAAAACACACAGTTATAGGGAACTGCCTTCTTGAGAATTTGAATGGAAGGCCAGTGTCAGACAGAGCGGTAGCAACAATAATATACGGCGTCAAAGCAGTAACCATCAATCTAGTGTCATTACACAATCCAGCAAACTGATCTAAATTCTGAATCAGCATGATAGGAACCCCAACTTTTAATACAATTTGGTGGTTTGGAATATCAGAACATTTAACATCATTTAGGAATTCATAAGTGAACCATTCTGTATCTATATCAGAATCTTCATCCGATCTACACGGAGTATTATAACTCAAATATTTTGTTTCCTCTCCAGGAATCATAGACAGCATGAAGTTGTTAACCTCTTCAACACTTCAAGAGTAGGTGCAAGGAGTGCTCTTTGTTCAAAATATCCATGGTTTTCCAAATTAGCAACAACATCGGGATAAGCAAAATTTACTAATTCGAGTAAAGGATTATTAGACTCCCTTACCAACAAATCAGAGGGAATCTCTATATTATAATCATCATCATCGATTGGCTTAACCGTTCCATCCCCTACTTGAAGAAGCCAATCAACAAATTCTTTGATTTCCATAGATGAAGAAGAGAAAGCAGCATGTTGTAATCTCATGTTGATAGTTAACTTCATTACTTTACAATACTTCCATAGGTAGTATGAATTCACAACAGAAAAAATGATGTCAGGTCTACTTCCTTTCAAAATGACTGGAAGAATCTGCCTGAAGTCTCCCCCCACAACAACTACTTTTCCTCCAAAAGGTTTATCATGGTCAAAAGTTGTTTGCGTCTTCATAATGTCATTTAAAGTTCTGTCTAGAGCTTCAAAACAGTGATTGTTCAACATGGGGCTTCATCCCAAATAATAAGACTCGCTTTTTGAAGCATCTCAGCTTTAGGAGAACCTTGTCGGACATTAAATGTAGATATTTCGTGGATTGAAATAGGAAAAGAAAATCTAGAGTGAGCAGTTCTACCTCCAAGTAATAATAATGAACCTTGTCTAGAACCTAGTGTTTTTGCCCGTGCGCTGCACGGTAAAGTTTACTATTATATTTGACACATCAATAAATATTTTGATTATAAACAATTTTTAAGATACTAAAAATGAAAGAACAATCATAATAAAGATATAGATATTCAAAAAACATAAATTCAGACACTTATAGTGTTATATACTCATAAACTGATTTAAACAATATAAATATTTTGGGAAAAAAAAGAAATTAGTTAGTCAAAATCTTCAGTTCTGCACATGGGTCGTATAAATGATTATTTGCCTTGAAGATGTAAATACATATATTTCAATATATTATGTTTGAGACTTACAAAGTGAAACCAAAATACATAGATATATATAATTTCTCCTAACTTTATTTAAAAAATATTAACAATGCACTTAAATTATTTAAAAATAAAATTTCGATGCAAACAAAAATAATTTGAAAATGAACTTTTATATTAGCTTTAACATGAAAGTATTTTCAAGTAGAAAGTTCTTACCCGTGCACGGTGGATTTTACTCTTATTATTTGGGCATGTACCAATACAACGATTAAAAACAAAATTGATATGCTAAAATCAATATTTGCAAATATTTTAGCTGCTAGAATTAAGAGACTAAAAAAATATGAGCATTCAACAAAACAAAACCACAACGAATATCACACAACCCGCAAAATTTCACTCAACTTTTATTTATATATATATATATATATATATTTACATTCAGATTAGTTAAAATTGTATATATTTATTCATAAAATAATTTAATTTAATGTTATATTTTTATTGAACATTAGTTATGTGAGACCCAAGTTTTTAAGCTTAGAATAAATGAATGAAATTCCTATTCACGATTAGGTTCGATGTATCGTGAAGGAAAACCTGAATAAGTGTTTATCAAATGGAATAAATTTATGAAGGAGAAAGTTCAGGAAAAGGCTAAGGATAGTATTAAAGTCGATATAAGTTATAGCGCAAGTAGTATTCGCTTATACCTAGGACGAGAGCGTCAGTAAACGACTAATTTGCACTTAAAGACACGATAGAAACTAATTCCAAAAATCTTCAGAGAAATGTTAGAACTTCTCTTAATCTTTCCATGACAAGCGTTTTGATACGAAACCCTGGAATGTACGGACGTCCGATTCTAGTTCTCGGAGGTTTGCCGAAACTAAATCCCTAATAACTCAAGAAACTTAAAATAAACGGTCGATGAAGACTTTTTCTATTAGGAGCTTCAAACAAATATTCCACACGCATACACCTATTTCTTTTGAGGTTTCTAATCTTTCTTCAGAAGGAAGTTTTCTCATCCGACATCAACTGCAAAAAGTAGTTTTTCGGGTAAAATAGATTTACACCGACTTTGGATCGTTTGTCTTAATTCCAAGAAACCTATTCTGAGTTTTGGAATTATGTCGCCAGAACCTATCTTAGAATTCACAGAGGAAGGCACAGGAAAAATCGGAATCACGAAATTTTCATTTTTCCTCATTTTCCATTAACTATAAATAGCTTGAAAAAAAATCAAAATCCTCCACCACCATTAACACCAAGCCCGCGAGCTTGAGAGGAGAAGGGGAGGAAGAGATTTTCGCCGTTTCTTGCCTGATTGCTGCACCGACAGTTGCTATTCGAAGACCTTGAGGTATAGATGCTATTCCTTACTTCTGATAGTCAATTCTGTCGTTTTTCTCTAAGTCTTTCTGTGCTCAAAGTTTTGAACTTTTTGTAAAACTGTCCAAATAACTCGATTTCTCTGTCTAAACTTATTCCCTGCGTGCCCAAGAGCATGTTTAGCGGATTACATTTTGCCGAATCTCGCCGAGTTTCAATTCTGCTCGAAAAACCCCTTTTTGACCAAAGCTTCGTCCTTTAGACTTAAAACTCTCGACTGAGCTTAGCGCTAGTAGGATTAGTTGTCATAAACGTTGTTGGTGACGTCCCCATCTAATTTGTTTTTCAAAATTCCAATTTTGAAATTCCGAGCTAAAAACACTGACCAAAATACCCCTGCGTTAGTTTTCGATCCGATAATTTTTCCGAGCTTTAATTCGCCTTAGTTACGACTAATGATAACCTAGGAACCAAGTTTGATCGAAGAAAAAGCGGCGAACACAATTGCATGTGTGTGGCCGAGAGCACCCTCCATGGGGGAGGAAATTTCTCTTTTCGAAAACTCGTCTTATCGCGTTAGATTATCGTACTTCGGAGTTTATGATGCTTCGTGTAACCTTAGTAATTATTGTTTGCTGAGTTTCTAACTGATTGTGATTGAATTCTGTGGTTTTCGCTCTAAGGTTCGTTTGAGGAATTCCAAGGAGCGGAAGGAGGAGATTGTGAAGGAACGCTACAGGATCACGCTGGAGGAGCTACAGGTGAGGGCTACTCACTGAATACTAGCTAATGCTTTAGGTGTCGACGAATTCGACTTGATTTATTGTTTATGCACTTGATTGTGATTGACTGGGAAATGTTTTCTGAGGCTTCGGCTGACAATGATGATTATTTATCGCTAGATTTGTTTTTGATATTGATTCACATGCTATGTGCTAAATGGTTAATCTAGGATGTGTTGATATTGATTTACATGCTACGCGCTAAATGGTTAATCTAGGATGTGTTGATATATGTGCTATGACTATTGGATTGTGCTAATTTGATTATGCAATTACACATATATCTGTTGTACGTCAGAGAGGATAACGGGCAGTTATGCCAAATTTATCATGAGATTTTGGGAAAGTTTGACGGGACGAACGGAGGTTCGGGCCTTGTTATTGTTTTAATGGATCGAGACCTTCTCTGGGAATCACTTGGGATTATGGGTTCTTTTAAACTCATAAGATTAGAGACAAAACTAAATGGAAACTATTTTACAAGGAAAATTCATAAGACACTAAACAACCATCTGAACCCTTTAAATAATGATAACAACCTCAGATGGAAGCTTAGGATCTGGATATTAGTTTTGAAAAATGAGAAGTGTCGCCGAATCCAAGTTTTGGGGAAACTAGAAACTAATAATTTTCTGAGTATGTTAATACTCTTTTGCTCGATGAGCAGTTTTGTTGTTTGGCTATCCAAAAGATAAGCCGGGAAATTAATAAGTTTCTGAGTACGTTGATGCTCTTTTGCTCGATGAGCAGTTTATTTGTTTGGCTATCTAAAGGATAAGCCGGGGAACTATAAGTCCCAAGTACATTGGTACTCTTTGCTCGCTGAGCAGTTTTTGACCATCGGATGGAGATGAGTCGGATGATTCGAGAAGTCATCATGAGATAATACACTTTTTTTTATAATTAATTGTCTTTTGTCGCATAATCGACATTTACCTTAGGGTATTCTTTTTAGAGACAATAAGTTAGCTAGAACACGTGACGACGTGACGAGTGAGGTCGGAGACGTTGTTTGGCTAATCACGTTGCATTCATTCACACATTTCTGGGGTTAATACACGGTGGGATGTCGGACCTCGGTGGATTCCAAAATGGTCATAAGATCTGGATTTTCACATAAGAACACTGCGGTGATTCTTAGTAGCATACGGAAATGGCAGGCCTGCGGGTATACTGCTGATCTGACTACATTTTGTTTGGTGTAAGAGATGCCCGAGCGGAAATGGTCCCACTTTGGCCGGTGATAGGACTGACTCGTTGGTGTCCATCCTTCCGGATTGCATCTTGTTCCTCGTCATCTCATTCATGCACCATGCATACTGACTTAGTTGTCGAGTGTGATTGCTACTTGTTAATCTTACTTGATATATGTTAATTGTCATTATTTGTCATTCATTGGAAGATATACAATTTATAATGCTATCACAAACTTCTAAGCCTAAGTAGTTATCCCTTAAACTTTATCTACTGGGTGTATTACTTATGTAATTCTTTGGAGTTGACCATCGCGCCTTCTGTTTGTGTTTTGACGGACTACGCCCATTGTCAGATGTCCATGGCGGATTGGTTTACGATGGTCCACCCTTCGGGGGGGACTAGGTTTGAGATGCTTGATCAGGAGATCCCCGGCTCATGGGTGGTCGACCCCGCTGGCCACAGAGCGACCTACTCGGGGAGACTAATGGAAGATCGTGTCGACAGTCTGGGACACTTGACGGAGGAAGTTCTGAGGCATTACACTGTCAGCTTCAACCTGGAGGAGCCTGTGGGAGGGACTTCATCGGACTCTAGCTCACCTACTGTTGTCGTTGCTGATGACCTTGGTTCGGGTCCTGGACCCGTGAGACCAGCATAGAAGCATGTTGCAGTAGCGAGAGGAAGGATGGTTGCAGACATTGACCTAGTCGTCCTGGATTCTGATTCGGACGATGACCACGTCAGTATGTAGTCGTGAGTGCTGGGGTGTACTCCTCTGGACAGGATTAGGGTAGGAGTAGCCTTATAGCTCTAGTCGTCATGTTCGTATTTTGGGGCAGGGTAGGTTCCCGACCGTTAGCTTTTTGTGTGGTTTTCTTTATGGAAATCACAGAGAGTTGGTTGGACTAGGAGGTCTTATTCAGGCCGTTTTGAGCTGACCTACTTTCATTTTGGAGGACTGTATTGCGAACACTTGACCTTTCACTTTGGTTTGTACATATTGCCCACGGGCACTACTTTCGGATACTTCCCGTCACTGGAGGATACTCGTGACGTGGTTCACTACTTACTGCGGGGGCTGTAAATATATTGTACATTAGTTATGTTTATCTTTCGTTGTAGAGTCTTTATTTCGACAAGTCTTTAAATTTATTATTTAAACAAATCGGAAAAAAAATATTCACGTCTTTTCCGCTTTATTTTCTTTTTAGTTACTAAAGTGACGCCACCGAAATCGGGGTGTTACAAGTAGGCCTGTCCATCAGAACCGAACCCGCCCATTACCCGACCAAACCGGCCTTTTTTTGCTGTTTCGGGCGGTTCGGTTCGGCCCACGGGTCCAACGGTTGTCAAAAACCGGTTTTTATTGGTTATTTACGGTCGGTTTCGGTCTGGGCTGATGCCCGACCGAACCAACCGAAGTAGATATAAAAAAAAAAAATATGCAGCCCAGCCCAGAGAAGAATGAAAGAGGGAGGAATAAAAAAAAAACCCAACCTATTCTAAACCCTTTTAAACACCACCGGCCCACATCACCTAACCCTAACCCTTTTAAAACAAACCCTGAACTGAAGAGGAGTGAATCCAATCAGCAGCCACTCTCTCCACATCACTCTCACCTTCACACCTTGCAAACCCTAGCCGCCACCATCACTTCTCATCTCCTTGCAGACACAGTTCTCTACTTTCCTTCTCCCATCACGCGAAATCCCTACGCTTCTTCTCCTTTCCCCGCACAGCTACTCCTTCTCCCATCACCCAACAAACCTTATCATCTTCTCTTAGCCTCAAACTTCTTTTGCCTCGCTTCAAGCCTTCAACCCCAACAACAAGGATTTGATGCGAGGAACCTTCGATGTGCAACTGTCGTCGTCCATAAAAGCAATCATGGGCCATGAACGCTCTGGATTTGCGAGAGAGGGGTTGGGATTTGATGCATGCAGAAGGCGATGAAGATGAAGAAAGTTGGTAACGGTTGATCTCACTATCTCTTGGGATAGGATTTCGGTTTTCCATTTTCCTCCTCTTCATCTCCCTGTAAAAACGTCATCTTTTGTATTACATTAGGGTTTTTTACTTTTTTTTTTATAATTGTCTTTTGTAATATGGCTGATGTAAAATTTCTCTGTACTGGAAAGCAGAAATCAATATCTATAATCTCATCCTTCCATCTTTCTTCTTCTAGGTTGTTTATCCGAACAAACCGATCCGACAAACCCGCAAACCGTATAAACCGAACCCGAAAAAACCGAAGCCGTTGAGCGGACGGTGGTGGGCCTGGTGGGTTGCAAGTTTTCAACCGACCAAAACCGATTTTTTGGCCCGAACCCGTCCGAAACCGACCGGTGGACACCCCTAGTTACAAGTTATAATCTAATACTTTTATCAATGCCCATTTACCAATTTTAAACAAACAATAAAAATAATAACATATTATTACTGTAATTTATTGGGAAATTATTTCTAATTTTAGGTTAGCTAAAAATTTATAGCTTTGAAGTGCAAATTTCTTCTAAAAACTTAATGTAGTCGATTGTAAAATGTTCATTCTCGTGCTTTGTATTTTTATTACATAATTTTGTATCCTAAGTTACATATAATCATTTTAAAATTTTTAATACCCGCACAACATAATTTTTTTTTAATTGCTTTACTAATGAATTTAGAAAAGCTAAAGAGGGGGGGGCGAGTTTTGTGAAAGAATACAGTGAGACATCGAGACGGTGAAGAGAGACAGAGAGCGAGAGAGGGTTAAGGGGAAAGAGAGGGTTGTGCGGAAGGATATGTAAGGAGTTTAAACTCAGAATGAGAATCCGATAAAAACTTGTTTGAAGGATTGAAACTTAAAAGTGGTGCAGATTCTCAATGAATGTTATGCATGGTTGAAGCATTAATGGTCTGCACATGGTAAATAAAAATATTTTGAATTTTAAATTCTAAATTTCTAAAATGAGAAGATGAAGAGAACAACTAAATCAAAATGATATTAACTTTATAATTTTAAATTTTCCTAACCTACTCAAATGTAAAATATTCATGAATTTTATTTTTAAACCAACCAAATTAGATAGATATATAGATTCTGTGAGAGATTTTTAGCACACCTCATATAAAACACATATATTAATGTTTTCAATTCCCGTACGACATATTTTTATAATTTTATATTTTACTCTTATAATTATTTTAAAAAATATGAAAAAAATACCAAAGAATTTTAAATTATATTTTTCTATTAATTAACATAAAATAAATTTCATGTGAAATGCTTATCTAGTCCTCCACCAAGTCCCACCGGAATTTTCACAACAAACTTGATATCCACAAACAGAATCAATTATATGGATTTGAACTTAAAGTTGAAACAACTAATATTCAACATAAAGTTTATAATTTATTTCTTCTGCTCAACAGTTGTGGTTTCAGATTATAACTCCTAATTAACCAAGTGGGTTGGTGTAGTGGTTCAGCACTTCGTCCTTTAAGCAAGTGGTTGGGGGTTCGAATCTCAACTCTTGCGAATAGAAAAAACTCCTTGGTCAGCCCCCTACCGCTTAGTGCGCTGACCGTGGGGCGAGGATTAGTCTCACGGCTGTCGATTGTGGGGATACCTTGGTCAAGACCAAAAAAAAAAAAAGAATAGAACTCCTAATTCAAGTGACTTAGGCCTTTCGATAACCTCAATGGTCAGTGTCACGCCTTGACAACTTTTCCATAATCCTTCTCCCTCCCCATATACCATTCTAGCCATCATTTTTTCACCAAAACCTATAGTGTTGACCTCAAATAAGCCAATACTATTTATTAGCAGAGCTGGGGATACTAAAACCCATCTTATCCGTACTATCATCCTTTTGAGAATCAACAACAACAACTTGTACAGAACAATCTAGAAAAAGTCAGGCAATGACGACAATTAAAATTAACTTAGAAAACTTGATGGAGAAGTTGGGTTAGTCAGGAAAAATCAAAAACTCTTCAATGTAAGTGCCTCAATCAAGAAAACCAATATTAAAAAAAGAAAAAAAAATCCCTACTTCATTTAATTGGATATACTTCATTTCATATAGGCAATTTTCTGCTATGTATCTCTATGCCTTCTTCAGAATCATCTTCTATTTCAAAAAGAGTAGAGAACCTGAAAATAAAGAAGAAAGTGACATTATCTTTACATCACAGCCAATTACAATGATATAGTAATGTCATTCAATTTGAATTTGGATTTCAATTTCAAAGTAAAGAAAAGAGAGAAACGGGGACTACAAAGATATGAAAAGCAAATCTACCACTATTCTTCCAAATAGATATATCCCTCTTCATCATGATAGTATCACAAAAAGACACCCTATAAGAAAATCTACCACTATTCTTCCAATACGATAATTTAATTTTCAATTAGCTCTACTCCTTTCATTTATCACCAATATTAAAAAGTGATAATCGTTCCATTTGGACAGTAAGGTAATTGTAGCATTAATCATTATAATTGGTTGTTTTCATAAATGGGGGGATACAGCTTGGCGTCCTTTAAAAGAAAAAAAGAAAAAGAAAAACTTGGCGTTCAAAAAAGCATGAAGTTCCTAGGAAGCATGGAGGTAAACAAAATATGTTGGTTCTTATAACCTCTTCTAGATATATACTTCATTTCATATTGACAATCTCTGTCAGCACCAAATTTAAACATATAGTTAAAATGAACTAAAATCATTCTCTGACTATTGGCCTATTGGTGCACATGATCCTAAAGGAATCATGTATCCATTTTTCCCAAATAAACGGGAACATGGTACCGTGTAAATTGGTAGTATAGTTCCTACAATTTTGGTAATCTTTGAGAGCATCATGTGCGAACCTCATAACATTTCCCAGGCAAGTGACTCATTCACAACTTGTATAAAACAGAACCAATAATGGAAAGCATTGAAGTAATAAAATAATGAAATAGAAACAGCTTGAGATAGTGTTTTGAAATGATACACAATTTTCATCATCTTCCTTATAATCTGTGCAGTTGAAAAAATAAATCAATTACTTGCACCAATAATGTATAGATGTTTAGTCAAGAAGCAAAAAGAAGAAATAATAGAACAAAAAGTGCATATAACAGGGGCAGGTTCAAGACAAACCTCGCAGAATAATGGTGAACCCTGAACACCCAAGAGGCTCATAATCCAATATCCAAAATAATCAACAACTGAAATAAGATAAGCCAAAATCAAATATTTTTACTACCTAATCAGCTCAGAACACACGCAAAAATGAAAACAAAAAACTGAAATATATTATGTGTTAAGAAAAACATTATAGGAAATAGAAGCCAAGTTTATTCATCAACATGAACTAATTTGTATTCAAAGGAGCTGGAGAAATCATAACAAAACCCAATGCATAACAGGTTTCACATATGTATTTCAATTTTCAAGAACCACAAACCTAATGCATAACAGGTTTCACATATGTATTTCAATTTTCAAGAACCATAAACCTAAAACCAAAATTTAAAATGGAAATGGAAACAGTTTCTATTTTTATGTTGGCTTACCTCTCCAATCAACTTATTCCTCATAACCCTTCTCAAAACCTGGCAGCTTCAAGGTCATCCCTAGAAAGCTCCGGGCGAGCATGGAGAAGTTACCTGGTAAAAATCCCAAATCAATAATGATGATAAGAAAAAGCTAGTAACATAATCGGTTGGAGACACGACCTAAACCATGACAGGTGTCGGTTAAAGACAAATTTTGAGAAACAATGCATGAGCAAATGAGCTCATTTCAACAAATAGTGATTCATAATAGCAAGAAAACTTAGGAGACGGTAGCAAGGAGCCCAGAAAATCAAATGAGCAGAAGACAATTGTTTTAGAAACAATGCATGAGTAAATGAGCTCATTTCAACAAATAGTGATTTATCAGAGCAAGAAAACTAAAGAGTCAGCAACAAGTAGTTAGGCTAATTGACACAAAATAATAAAAAGTTAAATAAATAGAACATTACGCTAAGTCGCTAAGCAACATCATATGGAACATAAGTCATAGAGGAAACACAGCTAGGAAAATGAAAGAAGGAAACACATGAAAGAATGGCGCATTCCAATAACTTAGTAAGAAATATAAGTTAGAGAGGAATATGAATAAGAAAAGAAATGGTAAAAATTCGAAATTAAGGCAAGAAATTTGCATGGAAAAAGAAAGTTTTTACCTTGAAAGACTCATTACATTTTCTGAAAGCAATGTCCGGAAGATACCTGGGCCAAACAGAAAATCCCCTAAAACCAAATCTACTACACTTTAAAAGAGACTCAAGAAATCACTATTCCTAAAAGAACTTTCAATCTCAGCCGTCCAATTGACTCTCTCTCCATTTTCACTCTTTAATCGTGGCCCTTCCTTTGTGAGACTTTTTTCGCCTCTATTCTACTCGAGCGTATGTGATGAAGGTGAGGAGTGTTTCCCTGCTAAGCGTTCGTGAGTTATCGTCATGCCTGCTTGCCCTGTCCCTGTTGCGTGTTTAAGGTATAAGGAAGGGGATGAGGTCACTGATCGTTGAAGGAGTTCTGGCTGAAGCTGAAGAGTGTGCCCGTCATCTTCGTCATTCTTGCAGATCCCTTGTCCTGTTGCAGTTGTTAGGGGTAGGTGTACTTGTCGAAGGAAGGTTCGGTCTAAGCTTGGTTGAAGGAGGAAGTCGAAATTTTAGGTTTTCCTGTTGACCAGGATTTGGGGTAAATTTCATCACCCTGACCTAAGTTTCTGATAATAGAACTGTTGATGAAGGTGTTTGATTTGTTCATAATGTGTTGTCTGAAGGAGGAGAATAGATGTGTATCAGAAGCCATGTCAGGTTTGGTATGCATAGTTGTCAAGCAGGTTTGCTTCTGAAACTCAATTCAATTTAAGTGAATTTAATTAAATTTTTGAAATGCTCAAATGTTTCTCACTTTCACTTGTCTATAAATACTGCTATCTTGTGTTCTTCTTGGTGTTCATGCCACATTTGTTTACTGATATGAGGTCAAGCAATCTCTTTGCATGGTTTCTGCTATCGTTGTGTTATTCTCCATTTATACAAACTAAAGGGGTTCCTTTTTTAGGCTCTACCTACTTCCAAAGGCCAAGCTCCTGCAGATGAGTATGGTAGCAAGTTCTTTGAGACTGTGAGTAGCAATATGCTTGACAATAAGTTTCATTAATTTATATGTGATTTATTTTATATTCATATTAATTAAAAAAAACAAATGCAGAGTGCAAAAACAAACGTGAATGTGGAGGAGGTTTTCTTTTCAATAGCAAGAAACATCAAGCAGAGGCTTGCAGACACAGATTCTAGAGCTGAGGTATTTTGTTTACTCTTTATTGTCTGTACTTCTTCTTGTGAAATATGAGTGTATGCATGAACTGAGCCTTCTCTCTCTCTCTCTCTCTCTCTCTCTCTCTCTATATATATATATATATATATATATATATATATATATATATATATATATATATATATATATCTTTAGATTTTTTTATCAGTTTATAATGATTATGCAGATAATTCTAATGAATTGGCTAAGAATAAGGATGATGGAGAGGATACATTCAAGCTATCCTATTTTGATGCTGAGTGAAGAATTAAAGGAAAAGAACCTTCAGAAAAGTTTTGTTCCTTGAACAAACCTCAAAGATGGATGAGGTATTTTGCTTGCATTTGCATTTGGGGCTGAGGTATTAATTTGTTGTTGAGAAAAGAGGTGGGGGCGGTAGTTGTGGACTGAGGTGATGGTTGTGGTATGCAGGCAGATGCTTAAGAAAGGGTGAAGGGTTCCTTAGTTGAGGGAGAAGGAGGTGTGGCGGCTGTGTGTTTTGGGTTAGGGAAGGGGAAGGTTGAGTCAGTGGTGGTGGCGGCACTATTCAGGAGAGAACTTTTTTTGTTTTTGTTCCAATTATTTTTTGGCCCAACTTGTCCTAGCTGGTACATCCTATTAATTTTTTTAGCCTAGCTTTTGGTTGGCCCATGTCATGTTATAATAGGTCATCTTTTATTTTTTTAGTTTACCATTTGTCCTTCCCATCTGTCTGTCGTTTAACGGTGAGGAAGGAGAAGAGAGGATGATGGAAGATGATGGAAGGGAATAGCAAGAGTGTGAGAAGAGAAGATGATGGAAGGGGAAGGACCAAGTGTACGATTAGGGGATGACTGAAAATATGACATATGTTGCTTCATTCAAACAAGAAGGAGGACAGAAGAAGGTTGAAAAAGAAGAGAAAAATCCCACTGTTTGATTATCAGGTCTATGTAGTAACCTTTCTGTCTTAACTTGTATTGTTGCAAGGCTGATATGGGTGTTATTCCTTTTAACCAACTTTGAATTTAGATCTAGCTAGCTACCATATGTCAAGTTATATCTAATTGTTTGTAAATGGAATTATAAAACCAACCATTGGTTTGCAGTATGATAATGTTTTTGTTTTGTTTGATACATGTGGTGCCAAGAAGGTTATTATCAAAGATGCTGCTGTTCCGAATTACACATCTACAAAGCCAAGTAAATAAGTTCCAGGGAAGTATGTTTTAGTAATCTTTGGTATACTATCCAAGTCTAATCAGAAATGTAAATTCTCATTGACCTATTCATCAATGAGTTATTTAGTTAATCTTATTTAAGAATGTATTTGACCACATTAAAAAAATTGATTTTTTTCTCATCCCATGACATTGATATGTTCAGTTCATTTTTCATACGCATAAAGTATGATAAGTAGCTTTAGTTAGTGATTGTCATTTTGAAAGGTTGCATACAACTTTCTTCCAAGTAATTTAATAATGAATTACTTTCATGGTAAAATGGCAGCTTTCATCCTCACCGTATAAACATGATTAGTAACTTAAATATATGTTTTCTGTAGTTTTTAAACTTTAATCCCTTTTGCAATCAGGGGTAAATAATGATAAGTAAGAAATTATGGTTTGGTTTTATGCTGAACATGATTAGATTTGTCATTGAACTTCACTTCTTTTCCTTGGTTTCCAGGTTCTGTGACTACTTTGTATTTTTTCTATCCAAGAACTTACTTTTACATAAAAGTTTGTGATAGAGAAGTCTGTTATTTCAAATCAAGTGATATTATTTTGGTCAGCTCAAAGGGTTGGAGGGTTTGTCTCAAGAAGAGCTATTTCTATGGCTACCTGTGAAGGATAGCATTGTAAATGATCCATCATTAGGTCTCATTCTCATTGATATTGGTCTTGCCTACAAACGGCTCTCTCTGTCTCTCTTAGAAGTTCCCCCAATTTGCAGAGCTGAAGGTAACTATCTCTTTTGTGTTTGTGTATTTATAGCTGTTATTTATTGATGATAACTTCAAATTTGAATAGAAATCACTATGTAAAATTATATGCATGCTATTTTCATCTCATCCATTATTATTTTTAGCATAGTAATTTGGATCAGTTTCTTCTACTTAGAATCAATTATGACAACTGAAGCTACTCACATCAATTTCTCCTCATAATTGATTTTGTCTTTAAAATCAACTATTGAAGAATTTTGAAACATACAATGAGACCGAATGTATTTCAATTTCAAAGATTTTGTTTTGTATGTAGAATTTTGGTCTAAAAGTATAACAGAGCATTTTCATTCCTCAATTTCTCCAAATTCAAGGAAGTGTGTTTGTTCGTTTTATTTATGTGGGTGGTATTAGGTTCAATATCAAGATTCTTGACCTTAATCTCAAAGAGATTCAGTATAGGTTGAGGACATGTTATGCTGCAACTGATGTTGCAGGTCCAAGTAATGTGAATGATAATATATTGTTAGAGGATGAAGGAGGTTATAGTATTGTTGATTTAGTTAGTGATGATGATTCTGTGGAAGAAGTTGAAGATATTGTGGGTTATGATCGGTTGATGTGCACATTTGATACCAATGCTGATCTCATAAGTGGCAGGGAACCGCTGGTTAGTTTTGTATTTTTCCTTACTATGTCATGGTTTAATAGTTAGTGTCAATTGAATTTCCATACTTAAGGTTATAAATTCAAATGAGCAGATTATCTCAGGTTGGGTTCAAAGAGAATATTTCAGTGATATAACTCCTATAATCAATGTTCTTCTTCCCAATGGATATTGGACCAAGTGGGAAATTTGTTGGTACTCGCTTGGTGGGAGAAGCAAGGTAGCTGGTATGAAGGGTGAAGTTTGTGGCCGCTGGTTTGAATTCTACAAAGACACATTTAAGAGACTCTGTTGCAGGACATCGGATGCAGTTATGGAAAATGGAGCAACCAAATAGATATAGGGTTGTTGTATTCACCCTTTAATTTTGCATTAAGAAATTGTAACTTTTTTGGATGTTTTATAACTGTTAATTAGACCTTCTTTTTATTTTGCTACTCTGTTTAGTTACATGTTTCCTTGAATTTATCTAAAAGTTGTACTTTGGCTGTAACTTTTTACTTTTTTTAATGTGGTGAATAGTGTAATTTATTTCGGCAAGTATCCTTGAACCTATTTAATGGTGATACTAGGTTTGTTATGCATTGTTCAAGTTTATTTTGATGTGAATTTGTAGGTTTGTTTTTTGTGGTGATCAATTATATTATTGCTGCATATTTTTTATTTTGTTATCAATGTGCTTCTTCCAAATGGATGTTGGGCAAGATGGGAAATTGTTTGGGACTCACTTGGTGAGGTAAAGAAGCAAATCTGTGATGATGGGTGAGGTTTTTGGTCATGTTTTAATTTCTATATGAACACATTTAATTTATTAGACTTGGAACCACTGTTGCATGACACATGATGCATTTATGGAAAATGGTGTTACCAAATTGTTATAAGGTGGTTTGACTGAGTAATTTATCATGAAGAAGTCCCAAGTGTGTTCCTTTCTTTTGCTACCATGTAATATAGCATGAAGTAGTTGTAAACACCACTTCAATTGTTCTACTTTGCTTGGTTACATGTTTTTTTTTTTATGTATTTAGTGATCAGTGCTTTAAAGGTGTTATGTATTTACAACTTGAATTGTTTGTTACCGTGAGTGGTGTTTAATTTGGTGAACAATTAACCTATTGTTGCATATTTGTTGTATATTTATAACAAAAAATTTAACATTGTTGTATATTCAAATATCTTTAAACAATTAACCTATAGTGTGTATTTAAATATCTTTTGACTCATAATTTTTGCCTTTGTATATTTATAACAAAAACTTTAACACTGTAATTTTGTTCAAGTTATTTTGACAAAGATAAATTTAAATACAACTTTATTATACATATTAATGTTTATAATTAGTTCATGGACCCCTATGTTTCAGTTAAGCCATATTTGGGTTGTGATTATTAAAGATTACAATAATTGATATGTGAGTTAATTAAATAGAGTTAAATAAATTGATTGAATAAATATGATAAATTGTAGAACTGCTCGTCCGTGCATCGCACGGAGACGGGCTAAAATCCTAGTAGAAAGAGATAATAAGGTATAATGAGAAATACCACATGCTCAATCTTCAATGATCCCCATTCACGCAATCACCACCCCATCCTTCATAGATATCACCACCAGATAAGCACTCTACAATGAGTGAATTTTGTAAGAATCAAATAAGACGGAAGAGCAACTATTGACTAAAAGACATTTTTGGCCTCTGATGTTTCAAGTTTGTGCAAATTTTGTCCCTACTCTACTTTTGTCGACGTTTCCACCCCTCATGTTTTCAACAGTGCATCGTCTACCCCTCCGTCAGTCAGGCTTTCTCAGGAGAGGTTCCTGAATGGATTGGAGAGATGACGATGGGTATATAAAGTTGATGATAATCAAAGAAATGATATAAATTAAATTTGCTTGATGTATATATCAATTATGTATGTAACTGAACTGATTAAATGCATGTTTTGCTACTTACAGGTCTTGAGGTTGAATCTCCCATGCCCCTTTTTTCCAATTTCACTTGTAATTTCCACGTGGTAGGTCCAAAAAATATTTTAAAAAAAAGCCAAATCAGCTCATTTGTTAGTTTTTTAACGTCTGACTGACGAAGGGGTAGACGGTGCACTGTTTGAAAACATGAGGGGTAGAAACATCTTCAAGCAATCCTAGGAAAATAAAGCAAGAATTTTGTTATATTTGTTGTCTCTCAATATTTATTCTGCAATTGTATATTAAATTTCATGTACATAATTTTTCTAACAACCTGCATATAAGAAAAAGTTTCAAATTCTGTCCAAAAACAAAATAGCTGAATATAGGGAATAATTGGAAATAATAGCTGTAGTACTCATTGTTTTGAATTAACATATCAACATGCATATCAGAGAGCACAGACTTCCACAAAATCCTCAGGCACCACGTTCAATCCCTAGCAATTGCCACAAATTTTAGAAAAGGGAAATAAAGCAATAAAAAACTGACACAATTGGTATTAGGGGTTTGAATTGACTATCTATAAAACCAATAATTGGTCACAATCCATCCATATAAAAACACAACTTGATTCTTGTTTCAGTAGGGAACTGGGAAGAAAACATTGACAGAATAACGGAGCCAAGGTGAAGAGGACGATTCAGACCTGGCCAATGAAAATTAGAGATGGAAGGATGAAAATTAGAGATGGAAGGTAGTGGAGAAGATACCTGAAAATTATAAAGTTGAAAACACTAAATCATGATGAAAACAATAACCGTTAATCAATTAAGCCCTAAATAAAGGAAGATACATGAGCAATAAATCATGATCGAGAGTAGGTGGAGAATGAAGATAATCTGAACATTGAAATTAAGCCCAAGAGTGAATGATTGCCTCGAGAGTGAAGGATGGAGCTCTGGATGGTGGAACCGAAAGTTCGAACATTTGTGAGAGAAGAAAGAAGGATTCAGTGCAAGGGGTAGGAGAATTCGAGGAGAACTTCCAGGCAGTGATCAGAGGCAAATCGTGGATTTTGGCTCGGGTTGGGAGTGGAGAAGGAGGACGGAAAAGAAAAATTCCTTCGCGTGTGTAGCTGGGCAAGAGAGGTTGTTGCGGAGGGACCCATGGATTGTTCAAAGAAAGGTCATATGATTTTTTTCTGATAAACATATCTGTTTAAAATGGTTAAATGGGTTTAGGGATAGAATATAGTTATAGATAGAGGCACAAACTTTTGAATTTGAAATTCAAAATTGTAATGAATTGTTCTGTGTGAAATCATCCATAGTCTTAAAGAGCATTCCCCTTTTCAAAACGCAACTGCTGCATCATTTGTTTCATTTCAAGCAAAAACATATAAACAACAACAATAGAGAAGAACTTTAGACACCCAAGTAAAAAAGGAAACCAAATTAACCATAACCAAAAATCAGAACGGTCTAGACTACACTTCATTAAAAAAAAAAGTTCCAGGACTTGAGAAAAATTAAGCATTGTTGGAATAAAAAGAAGAAGAATTGAATCCTAGGATAAAAAAAAACACGTTTAGTTGCTCATATATTAACAGAAGTTCAGTTAGATGCCACAACCTGAATCAAATTTGTTAGATGACTTGTAAAGAGGAGTTCCAGATTCAACACAATTGTAAATTCCTCCCTCTTAGAACTTGTTATCTTCTCTGGTACCCTTCAATCTGCCAAACACAAAGAAGAAGAAATAATCCCAAATGATCCTTTGTAGAACTGGAACAACCAAAAGAGAAGGTTTAAATTTATGATTTGAAACAATATTCATGTGTTATTTATAGTTGAAGCCTCATGAATCCAATCAAAAAATGTGATAGAATCTATAAAATTTAACTCAGATTTTTAAATCATGTCTAGGGAATATAGATTATGAATGTCATTGGATTGATTTTCAAGGCAATGCTTAGCACATGATTATTATATAAAATTAATCAGATTTGAAATTCTCTATTTTTTAGTGGTTAAATTGGACGGCATCCACTTTTAATTTATATTCAACAATGTCAAATTAGGAGGCAGGAAGTTTGAAAGGTATAGGGACGTTTAAAAAAATGTAAACACAAAGGAATTAAGGAGCTTTTCAAATGGAAAATAAAAGATGTTTAAATCTAATTGGTTATGATTGTGGTGGTTTTAACTATAGCTAAAAATCATGGTTGAATTTGTTTATTAGAAAAAATTTGATTGGTTAGTAAATTGGTGGTGGGACACAAATTTTAAGTAGTCATTAATATAAGAATATATGTGAATTAAATAAATCAAAATATAAATAAAGTAGGTGGGCTATTATACAAGTACCCTCAACTAAATTCCAATTTTCAAACGTGTCACTTTGAAGTTAGTGGGATAGAGAAGAGAGATGAATGAATAAATAAAAGTGAATAAAATAATTCAAAAGGGACATGTGGCATGTTGTGGTTAAAACTTAGAAGTATGAGAAATAAAATATTAGAATTTAATCTGGAGCTAAGATTTTAGATAATGGAGGCTTAAGAATTTGAAATTTTTTCTGATAAAGAGAGAAAATGAATGAAATTAAAGTTAAATGCACATAGAAAATAGATAGAATTAATTCCTTAATGGGGCAGGATAAATAAAAATAGAGAGTGGAGAAATCCAGACAATGGAGGCTAAATAATTTGAAAATTTTCAAATAATAATGAAAAGGGACCAGATACATAAAGGGTCTTTCAATAATATGAGAAAAGGGAGGAAAAAGAGAGAGAAAAGGAATGGAAATTAATGTTAATTGCACATAGAAATTTGACCACCATTAAATCCTCAGTATAATTATATGATGAGACCGAGATAATGGGGGGGAGAAAATATAATGGGGGAGCACAACTGGTAGATAGTTGGGCTCCTTAACCATTTAGTCCAGGGTTCGATTCCTGGACGGTGCGTATGGAGAAGCATTTGTTGGGAGAGGCCTACCCACTTAAAGTGATCTCAGAGTCTCGAAGGATTAATCTCATGGCTGTCGGCTGTGGGGATACCTTGGGAAACCAAAAAAAAAAGAAAATATGATGGACATAGTGGGAGAAGAGGTAGAATGAAGGATGGGGAAATCTATATACTTTAGAAAAGAGGAAGGCTGTGAGCCCCACCTCCATGACTTGGCACTTCAAAATTTACTCTCCAACACCCCCCTCTTTACATGACAAGTGTCACCTTCTGATTGTTTTGGACCAAATTAATAGAAGCCCAATTTAATTTCAGTTTTTAAATGGAAGCCCAATAATCAAATCTTAATGATTTTATTTTTATGGTTTATGACTCACAATTTATTGCATTCACACGATAAACTTAACGAGGAGGGGTTTACATCATCAATAATTTATTATTTCCATTAATCAGCAAATAATTCCAGCTCTATGTAAGCATGGAAAATTCGAATTATTTGACTTCTTTTGCAACCAATAAAAACTGAATAATTTTCCTAATATGTTTTAAATGAAATTGAATGCAAAATGTGTAAATACATTGACGAAATCATTATTACAATAAAATTAAGTAGTTTACGCATTACATTGAATTAAAAAATTGAAGGCATATTGTGTAAAGAGAATAATTTAATTGACCAAAACGCCGAGATGCTAATCATATTTAAATCATTCCTTATTTAAAATGGTGGAATTAATGATAATTACATGGTAAATTTGAATTCTGTCAAATATACACCACAATAAAATTAAGTGGTGTACGCATAACATTGAATAAAAAAATGAAGGCATATTGTGTAAAGACTTTAATTTCAATGACCAAAATGCCGAGATGCTATTCATATTTAAATCATTTCTTATTTAAAATGGTGGAATTAATGATAATTACATGGAAAATTTGAATTCTGTCAAATATACACCAAATGCTATGCGTTTAATCGTGACAAGCAAAAGTCAAGAATGAATATGAACCTTCAATTCCGTATATAATTATTTTTTCGTTACAAACTAATCTCTTCGTTACTTTTTTTCCCCTTTTTTAAGATGATTATACCAGTAACCCTAATTCTCAAATTCCTATATAAATCACCTCATGGTATTCTTCAATTTCATAATTTTTTCCCACCAATTATTAGTTTTGAGATATACTTTGTTCGAATGGTAATCGGCGATCTCGCCACCATCGATGTGGCTTAGTCCGAGCTTATATGGATCTAAGCTTCCATTTTCCATGGACATGATTCTTATGGATGACAAGGTAAATCACTTTTCACATAAACATCATGTTTTACGTCCTTTTTTGCTTAATCTATAAATCTCTTATGTTCTCATTTTAATGAATTTCAGGGTTGTAAGATTTTTGCGACCGTTAGGAAGACTCTGATATACCGATTCCAATCTTTGCTAAGAAATCTTCAATCTGGAAAGTCAACATGACAATTGAAAATAAAAAAGTTGGGTACCTGCAACTTAAAGATGAAATCATTGAGTGTTTACTCCTATGGTTTAAAAATTAATTTGAAGTAAATTTCCCATAAGTTATGGCCACAGATATGTAACAGAATTAGTTTATTGTGTAGAGATTTCGGATCCCTCACAATATATGGCCACAGTTATAGGTCAGAATTCACTTCATTTATTTAACGGTTTTTTACTTTTTAATTAGGGAATCAATTAGAAATTTGATATCAAAAAATATATAAAATCCACGGTGGTAGGCAGCATTGTGCATTCACCTACACCATGGAACAAAACGTTCAGAAGGTAGGTTCTGTTGAGGCTAGGGCAAAGAGAAAAGCAATATTATCAAATAGAAGAGATTGTGGTACCTCATCAAGTTCATCCAACCCCAATTCTTCTACCTTAGATATCAATACTTAAGCTCTAGATACACCTCCTTCAATTTCAAGAAAATTTTTCTTAAGTACTGCAAAGATCTCTTCAAAACACCACTCCCAACAAGTCAATAGCAGTGCAAAAAAACCAAGGGCTAAAGCATGTCAACCCCTTTCAAAAGATGAAAATTCTAAATGGGGGTAAGAAAAATTCTGTTGAGGCAGTAAGATATTTAGTTGAGGAAGTTGGCATTAATGAAAAAAATTTGGGTAAAGTCACTCTACTGAATCCCCATATTCTGGTCCAGCGCATTGACATTTCATGGAATACTCGATATATGTTTCTTAGCAAAGAGTTGGGTGCACCCAGAGATAGTGTTGTGAAAATGGTCAAAAAAACACCCTCAGCTTCTACATTACAGCATAGATGATGGATTACTCCCTAGAATAAATTTCCTAAGGAGCATAGGAATGAAAAATCCAGATATCTTGAAAGTCTTGACTAGCCCTGCACTGTATTATTCATGTAATTGGAGTCCTAACAAAAAAAATCAATATTTCTCATTTAATTTTATTTTCTAATTTAATTTATTTGCCTTATTTTGTTTAATTTCCTTCAGATCTTCGAATAGAGGATAAAGAATTACAGAACTTATGTCTGATTGAGATTGAAAAAATATTGCAAGGCAATGGAAGGTCACTCAAGGAATTTCCATGTTTACCATACCCTAAATTTTCAGAAATTCATAATTTTGAAAATAGATTCGTTGCAGATGAGTTGAATTATAATAGGGATGAAATGGTAAAGATTCATGATGAATTGGTCAGTTCTCTTACTTCAGAGCAAAAGATTGTTTATAAGAATGTTTTGAAAGTTGTTTTGTCTGATAACGGCGGATTCTTTTTTCTATATGGTTTTGGAGGAACGGGAAAAACATTTGTTTGGAATACATTATCTGCTGCTTTGTGTTCAAGGGGCCTTATCGTCTTAAACGTCGCATCTAGCGGAATTGCATCGCTATTGTTACCTGGAGGTAGAACTGCTCATTCAAGGTTTTCTATTCTTATTTCAATAAATGAGATATTAACCTGTAATCTTCGTCACGGTTCCCCAAAAGCTGAGTTATTGAAAAAAGCAAGCCTTATTATTTGGGATGAGGCACCTATGTTAAACAAACATTGCTTTGAAGCTTTAGACAGATCTCTTAATGACATTATGAAGACTCAGTTTACCCATAGTTATGACATTCCATTCGGAGGTAAAGTTGTGGTACTAGGAGGCGACTTTAGACAAATACTTCCAGTTATTTCCAAAGGAAGTCGTTCAGAAATTGTCGGTTCAGCTATCAATTCTTCATATTTGTGGAAGCATTGCAAGGTAATGAAGCTGACTATTAATATGAGATTGCAAAATGCTACATCGACTTCTTCAGCAGCAGAAATAAAAGAGTTTGCAGATTGGTTGCTTCAAGTGGGAGATGGTACAGTTAAAACGATTGATGAAGAAGAAACACTTATTGAGATTCCTCCAAATCTTTTTATTGAACAGTGTAAGGAACCGTTGCTTGAATTAGTTAATTTTGCACATCCAAAACTTGCAAATAATTTGCAAAAAAATTCATTCTTTCAAGAAAGAGCGATCATTGCACCAACACTTGAATGTGTAGAGGAAATCAACAACTTTATGTTAGCAATGATTCCTGGTGATGAAACAGAATATTTGAGTTGTGATACTCCGTGCAAGTCAGACGAAGATTCGGGTGTCAATGCATAATGATTTACATCTGAATTCCTAAATAATTTCAAGTGTTCTAGAATTCCAAACCATGCAATTAAACTGAAAGCCGGTGTCCCTATCATGCTCATTTGAAACATAGACCAAGCTGCAGGGTTGTGTAATGACACTCGAATGATAGTCAATGCTTTGGCTAAATATATAATTGTTGCTACTGTTTTGAATGGAAACAATATGGGTGAAACAACATTTATTCCAAGGATGAGCTTAACTCCATCTAATTCTGACATCTCATTCAAATTCCAGCGCAGACAATTCCCTGTTGCTCTATGTTTTGCAATGACTATAAATAAAAGTCAGGGGCAATCTTTATCTCATGTTGGACTGTATTTGCCAAGACCTGTCTTTACTCACGGGCAGTTATATGTTGCACTTTCTAGAGTTAAATCTAGAAAAGGGTTGAAGATGCTCATCATAGATGACGAAGGAGTTGTAACTAACACTACACGCAACGTAGTGTATCAAGAAGTCTTCGATAATATTTGACATGTAAGTGTTTACTTATCTTACATTTAATTTCAATTTCAATAGTAGAAATAGAAAAACTGATATGGTTAATCTCTTTATTGTTTTACAGCATAAAAAGATATCAAGCAAGTTATTGATCATCTAATTTGAAAGTGTATAGACGTTTCTATAAGGTTAGCTTACACTTTCAAATTATACACAGTTTATATTTGTATTAGTTACTGATTATTACACTAATAATTTTCCCTTCCTTTCTAGGTTCTATAGCACAAATATGTTTGATTGACAACAAGCTCGGTTATGAAGTCTTTATCATTAACCATGGACTACAATTTCGAATAAGGGTTCATGTTGCTGTCATTGTTATTTTTATCTTATTTCAATTTTCATGTAATGCATTACTTAAAATAGTAAAATACACTCACCCCCTCAAGGTTTGCAAGAATGACACTCCACCCCATTGTTTTTTAAAATCTACACTCCACCCCATTTTTTATAAAGGCAAAATTTAGTGACGAAAACAAATTCGTCACTAATAAAAAATAATTACTAATTAGTTAAAATTTAAATTTAAATAAATTAAATGCATATACACTATCATACATCAATTTATGAAAATAATTTTACTGAATTAAATTTAAAAAAATCATCCACTCTGTCTGTTAAGTCCACGTCTCATCTATCTCCAAATCATATTTCTCACCACAAACGGTCACCACCAAACCTTTGCTCCCTTTAACACGACGACAACCATCCCAAAATGTGAAACCCCATGGCACCACCATGCCTCAAAGTTTTGTTGCGACCTGAACCCCAGAACGTGAATCGCACATCCCCAAAGCCACTTGTTCAACTACTTGTTGTGAACTTCACCCCTTTAAGTTGTGAGCGAACGCTTTGTTGGTTTAAGATGTTGTTGGATTTTGTTAAAAACGGTGCTCCACCGCATCGTTGGGTTCTAATAACCTCCGATCCACTTCATATTTCTTAATTTTGTTTCTCTATTTTCTTCACCCATTTGTGTTGCTTTTTTTGTCTACAATCCAATTTTAAAAATTGGAGGTATAAATAGATTATTTTGATTAAAATTGAATTATTACCAAATATGAAAACACAAGCATGTTTCACTATGTTCGAGATATGATTTGTCAACCAGTCATGTGTGCTATTGCAGAATTTGCATTGTGAATTTACGGAGGAAGAACACGATTGAGAGAATGAGGAGGATTGTGATTTTTCATTTTTATATTTATTGGATTATATTGAAAATATTTTTTGAAATTATTGATTAACAATTTAAATAATAACTAATTATTAATGAAGAATATTTTTCGTCACTAAATTTGCCTCTATATAAAATGGGGTGGGGTGTAGATTTTAGATAAGAATGGGGTGGAGTGTTATTCTAACAAAACTTGAGGGGGGTGAGTGTACTTTACTCTACTTAAAAACGTGTTTTTTTATTTCTATTCAAGTGTAGTCCATGTGAGGTATCTACAACCTCATTGAATAAATATATTTACTATGGTCAATTCATCTACATGTTTGTAACATATGTTCTGTTCCATATCTTTTATATATATTTATTGAAAAGAGACTAAACTAAGTTAAAAACACATTACTACTGATTTATCTTTACAATAAAATTAATCGCCGTGCAACGCACGGGTAAAGAACACTAGTAAATCTGAATATAATAATCCAAATGGGACACATGTCGAGTTGTGGTGCAAAGGGAAGAGAATAAAATATTACAAAATATTCAGGATATGAGGTTTTTTATAATGTCATGCTTGGAATGTTACTGCTTTTTAATATTTTTAATATATATAGATTCTTCAAATATTTTACCTTTGTTGTAATGCTCAAAGACTCCACATTGAATATTGCTTTAGGAGGAACATCCAACCAACCTGGATGAGGTAGTAATTCTGCCCTAACCAATTTGGGTAAGCTTTTAAACTCTTCCATGTAAAAAGAGTCATCAAGGGTACAATATACAATGTAATGTACTTTCAAATCCTCAAGAATGGGAAGCCCATAAAGAAGCTCCATAAGATATTGAGGTTGTTGTAAAAAAAAAACTTAAGCCAAAATGTAAGGGAATTGAGTGAAGGAAGTTCAACAGAAGAACAACCATGCAGGGATATGCTTTTCAACTTGAGAACAACTAAGGTTTTGCAGCACAAAATGTGGCAACTCAAACTAATCTTAGAAATCAATTCCATGTCAAGGTGGTTTTAGACGTGGTGGCTGGGTCCCAGGTTGTGAAAGAGCCACGGTGGTTGTTAACGAGGGGGGTATATCGGAGGTAACTATAGAGGCCGCTGCGCGATTGAGATTAAGGTGGAGTTCAGTTTCGGTATGAGGTATGCTGCACTGACTCAATTTCATTTCCTCTTTGTTTCTATATTGATATGTTATTGTTATTTCTGACAAAACCATTTCTGTTTTGGGTTCTGAATTTAATGCAGATTTTCTTCTGTGTCTGGCTTTTCTGTTTTCAAAAATTTGATTTGTATGTTTTACAGTGTGTGTGCACTTTCTTTTTCTGCCTTGTTAATGATGATGTTCTTGATAATGGGTAAATGTGGGTGATTAAAGGGGGAATTAATTATTGAGCTATGACATATTTAAGCAGAAAAAATGCTGTTTTGAGTATAGACTTGTACATGGTGTAACCAATTAGAGACATTCTTGTCAAGTGTAAGTGTTACAAGATGCAACATATTTATACCATACCATTACCATCTGTTTCCCCCTGAAAACCTGGACTTGTCTTCATGTTGATTACCATAATTTCTAAGCTTTTTGGCTAATCTAATGTACACTGAAGTTCCCCAACAGTAGAATAACATAAGCATGCATGGCAGAGCAACTGTGGCAATGGTACACTTAACACTAGGTGATATGACCAGCATGGAGAAGACATAGCAACCAGAAAATAGAATGAGTGGAGAAGTCACTATAACACTGATGCGCCCTCTAGGCATTAGCAAACATATCATCAAAATTGAAAGATAGAAGGAACATGTATTGAATGACCAGAACCAAAAGAATGTTTGAATCTTCATCACCACTTTCCCAAGATTTTCTTGCACTCTATCACCATGACTATTACTAGCAGGCCTGAGACCGGTCCTCTTATATGAAGCAGTACTACTACTATCAGACTGGTAAACGCCACCAGGAGGGTTAAGTGCTGCATCATATGTGCTTGTCGCGAAAAGAATAGCTACAACCAACAAAGCATTGCGCGTGTCGTTTGATATTCTCCTTCTGAGGCGAGTAGCGCAAATTGCTACTCTCTCATTGAATGTGATTTTGGATCTTAGCTCTTGTTCACAGGGTGCTGCAGCAGAAAGTGAAAAACCATGTAAAGCTCCTGCTGTAACTATCATGTCCCTGATCTCTGCACTGTAAGGGTGTGTCTGATGCATCTCCACTATGTCCAATGCTGTTAAACCCTCCAAATTCTTAACATTTAAGTCTATCTTGGTATCTATCAACAATCTAACTGCCTGCACATATGGATGAAAATCTACAATATTAATACCAGGGCGGTAGCTAGGAAAAATGAGTAGGGGCTAAATTTGTTACATATAAAGCAAAATCAACAATGGTTACTTGAAGGATGCAGAGTAAATTTTTTGAGGGGGTAATTAGAAGTTAGAACACTGCTGAGATACTTTTCTTTGCTTTTGGGGATGATTGCCCCATTTTTTGATTCTGTCCCTGAATATGGTAGCTGAATTAATTAATTGAAACTTGATGATATAAGTGGTTAGGTGAAAACACATAAAAATATTTTATACTATATTTCTAACAACCCTCTCAACAAGAGTCTATTGGTCTTAGTTGAATTTTTAATTTTTTATTAGAATAATAAGGGTAACAAGGATTTAAAAGCTCTAATACATTACCATGAACAACTATTTAAAAAGTTTAAACTGTTATGTGAAAACATACGAATGATTTTATATTATATTTCTAATGAGAATAAAAATGAAGGATATCAGAGGATACATGACATACCTGTGGGAATCCTTGGAGAACTGAAATGTGGAGAATAGTGTTTCCTGCCTCATCCTCCCAGTTGAGAACCCGTTTTTCCTGTTTGGGAGCATGTTTATGGCAGGTCCTCTGAAGCCAGCCGAGCAAGACCTCCAGTGCCTGAAACTGTTGATATCTCACAGCAATATGAAGAGCAGTCTCACTCTGAACAGTGACATCTTCAATGGAACCTGGACATGCTGATAAGAATTTAACTATGAGATCAGTTTTTCCAGCTTGAGTTACAACATGTAAAGGGGTAAGGCCTTCCCTCCCTTTCACTCGAACGAGGTCCTTGTCAATGTAGACGAAGCGTTGAACCATTCTGTAATGTTTGTTTTGCAAAGCAAGGTGCATGGGGCTGAGACCATAGGGATTCAACTTCCAAGCAAAGGAAGGTTTGAGTCTCATAATCTCAGTGGCAAAACTGGCATGCCCAGCAGCAGCAGCAATATGCAGAGGAGTATCAACAAATGGGATCAAATCAGTGTGCTCCAACAGAAATGGTTCCATCTGAATCAGTTTGTAGAGAAAGTCTATATCTCCCATTTGTGAAGCTGCCTTCAATGGGTCATTCATGATGTATGTGAGCAAATTAGAATTTAAAAGGAAAATGTGTAGTTAGTTAAGGAAAGGCTGCACTTTAATTATCTAGCTTTTTATTTGAAGATTTGGGTTTTGATGATGGCAATTTGCAACCACATGTGCTGTGCAATTGATTTATATAATCACTTAACGTGTTATTCAAGTTTGGATTTCCACATTCAAAGTTATTATTCTTCGTGATTTCCTTTTCATCTAAATTTCTTTTCATCTTCTGTGACCTTAGAAGGGTACAAGTGGGATCACTTTTCTTCCTCTCTTCTTCTGATGATCTACTAGGAAATTGGCTACTGCCGGCCTTTTCTTTTGAAGTATATTGTTTCTACTCATGTTTTCCTCACTATTTCGTACAAGAAAAATGTTTTGTACGGATGTTTACCTACCCAAACAGACCGGAGACAAAAATTAATTGAAGACTTATCCGAGATAGATGTGTTATATGATGTAATATTAATAAATAGATAGAGAGGAAATAAGGTGCGTACGAGATGTCTATATCTGTTGAAGTGTTTTTTTTTGTACATCGAAAAGATAAATTGCACCCGTTAGAGATTGATTCTTAGACCTAGACGGCTAGACCTTCCCCTCCGAACCCAAATGTCACCAGCTCTTACCACTTGAGCTATCATTCGACGACATATATTCCAAAAACATATTTGTTGAAGTGATTTTTTTTTACAATTGATTTTTCTATGCATAATATTAGTCATCTTCTCACACAGCTCTCTTTTTTCCAATCATATGAATAGAAAAAAGAGAAAAAAGAAATTGAAAAATTCAACACACTTGCACTTTAATACTATTTTTCCAACAATCTTTGTTGGATGGAATTTATATGGTATTCACTAATTGGTCTACAACTGATTTGGTGGGTCTTATGAATCCCAATCAGTCAAAGATGGAATATTGGAAAATGAGCATCAAGTGAGTGTTATTAGCACTTCTTGTTTTAAGTTTTGTTTTGTTACAACAGGAAAATCCTAGAGTTAAGTTTGATAAAATAACAACTTATTCATTGATTCTGTTATAGTTACAGCTAAATTAGTTACATACTACAGTAACTAATTGATCAGTTCAGAACTAACAATTTATAACTAGCAAATTATTAAACAGCTGTCCCTAGACAAAGATTGAGGAAATTATGTTACAGGTCCTTTGCAATTTTCCTTATTAGTAACATAATTCCTCCAATTTGTGTCTAGGACAACTGATTGATTATGTTTGATACAAATGTTAACTAACTTAATACATTACATGACTTGATTGATGTGAGACTCGTGCAGCACAAGAAAGAGTTTGGCAAAAGAGAGTTGGTCCATCATTGTTAAATTTCCACATGATTCGAGAAGACAGGGCAAGAAATTATGAGACCCACCAACATTTCATAGCATATCTCTTCGAATTTGATAGTTTATAGTTGACATCAACAATTATATTTAGAATTGGTCCAATCTCAATATGTCAATTGGTCAGAGACATAACCTTAAATGTAAAATATCAACATCAAGGTCTTTTGTATTCCAACTGCAGCATCAGTTTTCATCCGAGCTGAAAAGCTTTCAAACTTGTTTTTTTAATCATTTTATCATGGAACAAAATATTCAAAGTTTGAGATTCTTTGCAGTTGAAAACAGAAGATCCAGTCATATTATACGAAACAGGAAACCTCAGATCACTTGCCAGTTAATTATTCAAAAAATACAATCATATATAAATGGTTGGCTACTTGACTCGAAGTAACTAATGGAATCATAAGTTCATAAGAAAGATTCAGACATTAAAATTGTGGAATTTGGAAAGATTACATACATGCACTTTCAGATATTTATTCTGTGAAGGAAACGGTGTGGAGAAATATTCTCAGTTTAACAAGAGTAAAAATGGATATCTAGAGACAAATAACTCTACTTTTTATTTATGCTGCTGACTGTAACGTTGTATTCCATAGACATCTAAGATCCCCGGAGGGAAAACAGGCTCAGTAGCAGCTCTAACAGCAACTTTTGCCACCGCGATAACATTCACAGGAGGTGTCAATAGAGGCCCTATAAGTGGGATCTGGGTCAATGGTTTAGCATGTTGCAGAACCTACAATAATCAAAGTGAATTTCAGTCTGAGAATGGAAAAAAAACAAATTCCACCTGATATTCAAGTAGAGCCTTAGCACTCATTCATAATCTAATTTGAGAAAACAACTTAGTTAAGGGCTTATGGTAATAAGCGCTTATTCATAATCTAATTTGAGAAACTTAGTGAAGTAAACTGAAAACAAGTTATATGTAAGCATAAACTCTTATTCATAAGCTAATCTAAACAACTTATGAAAATAAGCACAAAACTGTTTATAGATAGGCCATAAGCAGTTTACATAAGTTCTCCCAAACACTTATAAGCGCTTATGCTATAAGATAAACTCAAATAAGTTCTTCCAAACGGGTCCATAGTTAACCTACAATGTAAAACCTACTATGCTCTGAATGTACGGTGCAAACATAGATTTCAGTACATTTGACCTAGGGAAATGGAGCACAAAACTAAAACTTCAGGGCACTTACACTCAAAACCTAATTAATCAACTGGTGAACAGCTTAGACAACCTTAATATAATGGGAAAACATTAAAAACATTGGTTTAGGCATGTAAAATAGTAAAAATACAAAAACTGATGTCAATCCATCAAAGGATCGAAGTTATTTGCACATTTGGACTGAAGAAGAAATGTCTACACATACTACTGGAGAAGCACATGAAATTACCATCTCTAATGGAGATCCAATCACACCAAGGGGTATCTTCATACTCCCAGCAGTTCGAGTCCCATGAATAAATCCTGGCCTCAGAATTACTCCTGAAAAAGGCATGTGATAGTCCAGTTATTCAGTAACTTAACGTTCTCACTTGGATGGAAAATTTTTACTTTCCAGTACTACAGAAGCATCTTTGCAAAAGTTAACGTAAAGCAAAATGGGTAAGAATGACCAGTATCACCAATTATCAAATATGATTGTTAACACATAACTAGCCAATAGACAAAATTCAAACCAAGTATTAAGTTGCAGGTGGTTTTCAATTCAGAGCTCCCTGTGAGAAATGTCAAGAAACTGAATACTCACCTCCATAAGGAAATCTGGTCAAAAGCTCTGTTTCAGCAGCTCTCTACATCAATTGAGACACAACATATTATTTTAATGAGATAAAAATGGAAAATTTTGCAGCAACACCAACACATCCATAATTTTTTCAATTGAAAAAGTAGAAGCATGGACTTCAGAATATCATAAACTACGATTTAACTCTTCTAAAATAAATGAGCCACTTTAGATACAAAAGAAAGTCATTATAACCATTATTGAGAAATTACAGATTGAGATTTAAAGACCATCATTGTTTATTATATATGTGTAAGTACGTAATCACAATATCTACCATTGATTTCTAATCTACGATTGCAACGACTCACTATACCTTCTAAAGTGACCCTCAAAAGTGATTCTCTCATTTAAGAGGGGTCAAATCCCATAAACTAATGACTAAAGATGAAAATTATAATTATTGGCAGCATCTGAAAGAAAACAGGCCAACCACTAAATCAGTATATGACCCTTTGGATATAACGACTTGGGCCTTTTTCTAAATGATGCAAGTCCAGTCCATATTGAAGAAATACCATGTCAGTGGCTGATTCACTCAAGAAGGAACAAACGGAAGGGTTTTCAGTAGAAATTAATCAGCAAGGGCCGTGGGAGGTGAATCTTCTGGAATCAGGAGGCTATAAGAGTTCTGTCAGGAGAACCAGAAAAAGAAGTAACATAAAAAGGTGTTTAGGCAGGAGGTTGTTGAATAGGAGAGTCTAGGGAATTGGAAAATATTAGTTTCTTCCAATTTCTATATATTGGCTGGGGGAAAGAATTATACAGCCCGGCAGTACTCTCCTAGGTGTTTTCTTCTTATTTCCTTACAGTAGCAATTTTTTAAGGGAGGAGTTCTTGTTGCAATTTGCAATAAGTTTATCGTCGATAATAGGCAATCAAGAAAGTAGACTGTTCTCTCTTATATCAGAACACGTAAATTTAAAATGACATACAACTGGCGCAAAACTATCAAACTAGCGTAACTTCTTTTTTTCCTTTTCGGGGTTACTATATCAACAAAGCATTAGAAATTGTTACTATGTATTCATCACACAGACATGGATCATCAGTAGAAGATTTTCAACAATTTGTACTAGAATTTTATGGCAAATTTCATCAACTAATTATTCATTCCTCAATATCCACACAATAAAAAGTTGGGTAAATTACCTTTCCTTCATAATACCCCTGTAGTAAGTAATTTACTACACCAAAGTCAGCAGCAGAAATATAGACAAATCTTTTAACACCTGTAAGACCAAGGGCAAATCAACCAACAACACTAAGTAACGCAGTACTTCAAAAGAAAAAACAAAAAATAATACATCATTAACACACATTTTCTTATTCAAATGCCTTGTAAGGCTTGACAGCTGTCTTCCTCAATTGACCAACTAAAACCAAGTATAGGGATTCCTGCACAAAGTGTTATGGCCATACTCTCTAAAAAAATAAAATAAAAACTTGAAGCTTTGCTTGAATTGCTACAGGCAAGAGCAACTCTATCATGTCAACAAGGCACACAATCGTGACAGCCACCTAAGAAATTTTCTTTCCCCTATTGACAGTACCATCCCCCTTTTCCCCAATACTCCTCTTCCTCCCCCCGTCCTTCTTTTCAAGCCACTGTTTATTTCTTGTAATTTATTAAATCATCCTTTGTCAGCTATCACATGATAGGAAACATAATTTCCTTTAGTTCAGGAAAGCGAAGCATTGAGTTCTTTCACTTTTCTTTTGGTTCTCAAAATTATCTATATAATATATGCCATGTTGTATTTCTATGGCTATAGCTACCTCATGACTGCAAATCGAGAAGGGTGTGTACTGTGTAGAAATCTAGAAGGGGTAAAATAGAGTGATTGCTGCTGCCGCCAGCTCTTACAGAGTAATAATAATAATCCCAAAAAGTTTCAGCATTTCTATTTGTGATATGGGAAAATCATGAATGTGTTCTTGGATGATTTTGGGAGTAAAGAATGCTTATGGTAGGTAATTTTTTTTCATAAACACTTGCATAGATCCATATCTTGGACAGCAACAAAGTGGATTAGTCCCAATATGTTTGTGGAATATCAATAACTTGCATGGCTCCCAAATATTATTGATATTAATACTAAGTATTATCATTTGACTGCACAATTGATAATGGTCTCCAAGACTTGTATAAGAAAGAACTTGTGATACTACTGAGTCTTAAGATGTTCTTAGTGAGAAATCTAGATTTTCTAGAACCTTACTATTAACATGCAAAATTGTAATTCTTTTAAATCATTAAAAGAGTTTTATATATTTTAAGTAGAACTTCAATTATTATTGTAAAACACCGTCTTTTCAAATTTGTCTCTTCAAGCCAAATGGTATCATTGAATCCATATAGCTGATCCCGCTCGCAGGATAAGGCCCTGTTTCTGTTGTTATAAGCTTGGAAAAAAGATGCCCCACAGGCTTTACCCATTTCCCCACTCTAAGCAGTAGTACTAAAAACTAAGGAGGGTAAAATTGAAAAAGTAGATTATTCCCAAAAAAAAAATTGAAAAAGTAGATTATGATGATAAACAAATGTGCAAATTCCTCATTTACCTTGATCAGAAGCTGCTCTAATTGCATTGATGTTAGCAGTCCCATTAATTTTGTACATGTATGAGTTGGAGCCAAAACCACCGACACATGAGATCTTAGAAAAGAAACATAAGTTAGCTAAAGGACCTACTGTTCACAAGGAAAACAAAAAACATTTAAGTATATTTCTGTACCCTAAGCAACAAAATTCAGATGCATTAGGCCAGTTAGTAAACGATGCTTACTACAATTCTTTCAACCCAAAATTATCTCCCAGTCAACCACAAACATTAACTTCTCTTTTCCATTTCAATCCATTTGCATCTTCTTATATGCATAATAACAATATAAGGGGAAACTTACAACAGCAGTGACCCCATTCAGAGCTTCTTTCAATGAATCAGTTGAAAGGAGATTCCCTATTAAAACAAGAATTTAGATATATCAGACAATTAGAACACCCCCCCCCCCCCATAAAGGTGTTGGTTACAATGAAATATTGGAGAAATAAAAATAAAATAAAGCAGACCTTTATACCAGATGACATCAGTAGCCCAGGAATCATGCAGGGATGACTTACCAGACCTGGAAGTAAAACAAAGTGAATGGCAAGGCAGATAAATTACAAGGAAAAAGTGTTGAATAATAAATATGACAAGCATAACAAAATAAAAGGATAGTAAAAACAGAACTTAAAACCAATAGGCATGGTTAAGGGTGCGTTTGAGAAAACAATTTTATTAAGCGCTAATGACAATAAAAGCATATCGCATAAGCGCTTACTCATAAGCTAAGCTGAAAATAGGTTATAGATAAGAAAAAGCTCTTATTCATAAGTTAATTTGGACAGCTTATGAAAACAAGCTCAAAGCAGATAGCTTACAGGTATGCCATAAACTATTTACATAAGCTCTCTCAATACCCAAACACTTGCACAAGCGACTATCCTATTTGATAAGCTCAAATAAGCTCTTCCAAAATCCAAACAGGCCTAAGCATGATGGGCACATAGTTGTCACAAAAATATGAAAAGGGGTCAAACCTGCTAAGACTGGCAACAGACAACCCATGATTTAATGCTTCTCTACAAACATGTGATCCAACAAATCCATTGCCTCCCAACACAAGCAACTTAAACATCATTCAAAAGACATAAATTTTGGTAAGTAAGGGCATATATATATGCACAATACACTAAATAAGAGTACAAAACTAAATGTGCCACCATGGTTAGTTAGAGTACCTTCTCTGTTGGAGGTGGAGGCACATTTACAGTCTCTGCTTCTTCAACTTTGAAGGGCTCGTCAACCTTGTTAGGTTCCGTGCAGAGATTTCTCACAGCCGTTGCACTTCAAGGTAAGAAAAGTGAAAAAACAAAACACGATGTAATGAGAAATCTACAAAATCATGAGCATAAAATTGGAACCACATTTGCAGTAAACTGAACCCTACGATTTCCATAAACTCAATTTGCAGTATCAACACGCAAATAATAGTAAGAACAACATTGAATGCGAAATCAAAATATTAATCGGCAGAGAAAAACGCAACGCAATGCATCGAATTCAAATGATGATCTGTAACCGAATTGAGTGGAAAATCAAAGAAGAAGAAAGGAATCAGAGTGGAAAAGGTTACTTGAGCCTGGAAATGGAGGGAGTGGAATGGATCAAGCGCGAAACCAGTGTCCTCATTGATGAATTCAATTCAATTTTGTTGTGTTGTGTTGAGATTCTTCCAAGTTTTTCTTGATGAACGTTTCAGGTTTTTTCAGAGTTGAGAGCGGTGAGAGAGGAGGTGGGAGACTTTATGCAGAGAGTGAGAAGCCAAACACGCGCACACATGGCATCTTCACCTTCTGACACCTTATTAACCATATGTGGCTCTATTGCAACCTCAACATTTTTCTAACTACTAAAGTACGGCCTATTAGGTTTTTTTTCTATTGAAGTTTAAGTGGGTTAAGCTCTCGTCATTATTATTGGTCAAAACATACTTTTAGAGGTACTTATAGATTACATAACTTTGTAAAGGAAAATGATTTGTATGATGGAAAGTCAACATTTACTAGAGATATTACCAAAAATAACTTTTATATATTGGAAGGGAATCTTTACTTCTTACCTCTTGAGTTAGCTTTTAGATTGAAATATGTCTTCTAAATTCTAATATGGTATTAGAGTCTATTCACATGTATATGGACTGCACATATTTCATTCACCAGTTGTTCAGTAGAGCTATCAATATAGGTTCCAACCCGCGGGCCAGCTCGACGGGTTGGCTAAATGAGCCAGGTTGGGTTGGTTAAATTCCAGCTCGAAAAGAACTTGGGTTAGTGCAACCTGGCTCGTTTAACCCGCGGGTTAGACGGATCAACCCGCGGGTCAAACGAGCCAACCCGTCGGGTCAGAGTTATTTTTCATTAAAAAAATTATTTTATATCTTTTTAATTCCATGTTAGTTTTACGGATTAATTTTAGATAGAAAAATGGAAATTTTAATTTATTTTAATTTGAGTCAATTTTTTATGTTTTATTTATTGTTATTATATTATTTATCTCATTTTAAATGTGACAGTAAAATAATTGTGTTCTTAAATCCTGTAAACTAAATTCTTTTTCTATATTTCAAATGTGAGATAAAAATAATTGTGTTGATAAACATTTTTTTTATGAGTTGATACCAATTTCTATAAGTATTTTTTTGAAATTATTTTTTATAACATTTTAAACAATTTCTAATCCAATTTCGCAATTTTTTATATTTATTTCACTCAACCCGCGAGCTCGTAACGAGCCGGGTTGGGTTCATATTTTCCTGGCTCGTTAAGACCCCGGGTTGACACAACCCAACCCGTTTTCAACCCAACCCATATGGGTCGAGGGGCCGGGCTGGCCCGTATTGACAGCTCTATGTTCAGCCGTGGACGTGAGAGTGTGTTGAAAAGTCACATATTAAATAAATATATATAACTGGCATACTCATACCTGTTTTTTCAAAAAATGTCGTACCCCGTACCCGTACCGGTACCGGTACCGTACCCGTATCCGTGCAACATAGTTGTTTAGTAATGCCCATAAGATAGAATTTACTTGCTGCTCATTTTTAATTAATTTACACATGAAAATTTGGTTAAAGTTTGTTAATGGTTTCAATTTTATGAAAAATATGTTTTATTTGGATTTGAAAAACATAGTTTATTTTCTTTCTCCATCTTAATTATTTTTTAATATATATTTATATTATTTCTATGCCTTAATTATTTAGTGTCTGTAATTATTTTTACTATAAAATTTTAGATAATAATATTATTGCTTTTTGTAAAGTGTTTAATCTATAATTGTAAAAATTATAGTATTAATTATAAGTAATAAAATTGTGATAAATGGGAAAAAATAGTATTAGCTAGAAATGTATTTCTCTTGAAAATTTTATAAATTTATAGCTAGTTCTTGGCTAGGAACGCGGATACTTATGCTAATTTGGTATGGGTGGAAGAGGTTTCATTGGTCGTTGCTCATTTGGTTGCTTCAGATGTACTAAACTCTTTGTCTATTGGCCATTAATCTACTTTCAGTTGAATTTAAAAAAAAAAAATAGCTAGTTCTTACTTGCTTTTTTGGCAAAATGCTTTCATTAGAGAAAAATTAACAATGGCCCAAAATTTAACCCATTACACTGAGAGCAAAAAAATAGTCCAGACCATGCTGACACAATAATTCCTGGACAAATAAATGCAACAGTTCAACTTTATGACGAAATAAATTGTACTTCAAGACCAATAAGAAAAGTTACTCAAACCCCTAACCCAATGGACCCAAAAATAACCTCAATCAACGAAGACAAAAAAAATAAACTGTCCCGCAGCCACAAAAATGAATGCTATAATAAATATTATTAGTTGAAGAAGCTTGAATTCAAACAAAAAGGCAGCCTATGTCAAATAATATGATGTTTTGATTTCCCAACTAATATTATGAAGGAAAAAAACTCATTTATCAGTATTCTACTGCTTAGTGCACTGAAGTAGAGTGAGATATTAGTTTCACATTTATCGATTATGAGATACCTTAGTTAACACCGAAAAAAGAAAAATTATATATGTTAAAAACAATTGTGACTAGTAAAAGAAAATGAAAAAAATCATAATTGCTCCTAATTTGATTTTTTTTTTGTCTTTGACGGATATCATCTTCATTTTAGAAATACTTGCATGTTTTTTATAACAAATGTTTTTTTTGAGATTCAAACTTGTGTTATCATTCTTACGAGAATCTAATAATATGTTTAGCCTATATCAACACCTTGGTTGCTAATTTGAATTTGAGAACTCTATTTACAATTAAACATTTAATATATCATGAATGGATGCATTAAAAAAATAAGAAAAAAAAGGCATATGGCAACAAATAACCTTTTCGTGCTCATGAGATCTAATTATGTGGTTCAAATTTTACACCAAGGTTCTAACAGATTCAAAGATCCTTATTTACACGCAACAATGTTTATAGCCAGAAGATATCAAAGTTCCTAATTAATTAATTAATATATATGATATAAAGTTGTTTAGAGAGTAGAGTATAATGTAGCTGAAGTGATATGCACTGGATTCGACTATAGTAGTGAGCAGCATGAGATGCCAAATTAAAGGTGTTACAGAAAATATATATAATTGAAGAAAAGAAGAGGAGTAACTAGCTAAATTAGATGCTTTGTACCATGGCAGACATTGGAAAAGTTTAGTCCTGCCTCCTGATGATAGCAATAGCTCAACGAGCACTGTGGCAAAGAGGGAGACAATAGCAGAATATTGGATCCTTAAGGTGTGCTTGTTGGTGCCTTGGTGTGCTTGTTGATGCCTTAGCTTGGTTGATATTTCAGGTTTGAATCGCGAACATCCACATCTCAATGGAGTTAGCTCTTTTAATGAGAGGTTTTTCATATATAAAATTTGAACTCAAGACTTAATTTAATACAAATTAAACAAGTAGCATTTAAACCAATCAAATGGTGCTAATCACTACTTAATTCAACGTGCGCCAAGTGTTTAACATTAACCCATCAAAACATATATGGATTAACCTGAATTTGAAGTGTTGGAATTCCTTATCTACAACTACGGTGTAAAGCATACATATCAAATAGGATTAGTGAAGCTTTACGTCACAAACACAAATCCACCCAAGTTGGGGGATGAGACTATTTTCTCTCTTACTTTTTTCTGTTGCAACAAGATTCCAACTCCAAATATGAGTAATTATTATTAAGTAGATTACTTTGGATGCTAATTCCTGATCAAAACATAATAAATCTCATCATAAGCCTACTAGGCTACTAGCCTAGTGCTTATCCACTTTTGATGCAGATATTAAAAACATAAAGCTATAAATATCTTAAGTTCTTAACACACCATTAATCAAAAAGCACTATAATTATTAAATGAGGTCGCAAACAATTGTATACGCCAATAATCACGATCTATTAATGATTGAGGGTGTGAATAGAAGCGTAGCTAGGGACTGACGTTTAAACCACTGAGCAACAGTTTTGGTTCAATTGCACGCCAAAAAGACCTCCTATAAAGAGTTGAGCAAACTTTATATTAGTTTTTTTTAATCAAATTTTACAATGGTATTAGAGCTTATTTTAGATTATTCATATATGAGTCATTCACACATGTTTGTTAATTCACACATAAGCGTAAAAGAGTGTTTTAAGAATTCTCACATTAACTAAAAATATGATGAAAATTACATAGCCTTTATCCTCCCACCTTACTCTTTGAGATATGGACTAACTAGCTCCAAATAACATAGAACACTTTATAGAAACATCTTGACCTCTTTTCATCAATGACTATGCTACTGTTATGAATAGTAGTTCTGCTTGTGCATGTCTTGGGGTCAAGTTCATTTTGACCAATCATGAGATTTGGTGATTGCTTACCTTATTCCACAATTATGAGGTTGTGCGTTTGATTTTTGTCCATGAGAATGAAGCACATTTTGCATGTAGTCAGTTAATTATCGTTTAATGTAGGTACTCACAACGAGAAAATTAGTCATTATTATGCGCATACTTATTCTTAAAAAAAGGTTCAATTTGGCTAGCTATTGATGAGTGGTTTCTGCCGCTAGATTTGAGCTTCATTAGTGGATTTTCCCTTCTTACTTTTTAGCTAAATATGGTTTTTTCCGGTGGCTAATGCACCTTTTGTGATTACGTGATCTAGTGGGTCATTGTATGATTAAGAGCATAATCCAATAAACAAGGCCTAAAAAGAGAGATTTTAGAAGGATTAGCCCATAACAATGATTGAGTGTACATATTAAAAGTACATAATTTGATGGTTTATCAGAATGGCCAGTGACCCTAAGAAAGTGAAGAATCAAATTGAGAGAGCATTTTCAACTCCGGGCTTTTATGGAATGGGTAAAGAATATTTTTTTAAGCAATAAATCAGAATAACAAAGCATCAAGGTGGACATTACATGATCGATGCCAAAGTCAAAAGCTGTACCCCATTAAATTTTTATACTATGTTTGCTACATGCATGATGAAGGGAACAAATCAATTAAGGTGGGTAGAATACAGAATCAGCTGCGTCACAATGAATAAACTTGTGATATCCTAAAATCAAGATGTTGAGGTTATGTCACTATATGTCTATATCTATGTTTATATGTGTTAGAAATGATATGATATCTATGCTTAAAGAAAACCGGATGTCAATATATATTCCGGAAATGACTCAACCAACTGAATCCCATATTGAATTAAAGAAAGATTATGTTCTTTACGGATAAGAAGAGGAAAGATTAACGGCATATATGAGCGAATAGGGGGAAAGAATTTGCCTGAAATTGACATTAATCAAAGGGAGGAGGAAACTACCAACCCTCCAATTGTTACCGTACATAAGGTAATTATAAGGGAGAGATTAATCACCGAAAAAAAGTAATTATAAGGGAGAGATGTATCTTATCTGAACGATTTTTTTTTATGAAAATGTAAAAATAGACCATGAAGTTAGGGACTTTTTAACAATCTCACATAAAATTTTTAAGTGTTCATAAATTTTTTTAATCTTGATTATTCATGATTAATCTAACAGTAATGATTTATTTTTACATTCTCATAAAGGTACATCCTTCTTATGAGAATATTTTTTTATGAGAATGTGAGAATAAATTATAAATATTAAAATAATTTATGGCCACATAGAAATGTCATGTGACATTTTTAAAAAGTCACATGACGTGATGTTTTATTCTAGACCGTTAATTATTAAATCTAACATTCATGATTTATTCAAACTTTTTTATATAAAAAATAATAATTCTCATAATATATATATATATAATATATATATATATAATGTTTATTTGAAAAATAAATGAATGTAATACATTATATAAATTTTTCTAAAAGGTGGGGCATGGCTCCCATATGTCCTTTCCTAGTTCCGCCAATGTTAGGGCCAATGTAACACCTAACTTACATGAGAAGAGTCGGCTTCCCATAATGACATTGTTGATGGAGCGGGTGAGGCAACCTTAGTGAGGTCAGAAGCTAAAGTTGCATGCCTTAAAGAGGCATTACTACATTAGAGTTGTCGCAAAAGTAAATTGAAGTTGCAAACCAAATTAAAAGGTACTACAACTGGCAAGGGAAAGCTGAAGTTGCTTATTAGGGGTAGACTGCAGTTGTCGAGGATAAGGACATAAGGTTGCAACTGCTTATTAGGGGTAGACTGCAGTTGCCGGAACGACCATTAATTGCCAAGGTCATGTTGATTAGGTTGTAAATCAAGACGAAGAACTAGTGATGATCAGACCCTCCGCGCCCAACACACTTAGCGTCGTTGCTAAATATAGAGCTATTTTTTATTCATTTTCCCTATTGTTCTTAAATAATTTGATTTTTATTAACATTATTGAATATTATACTTTAACTATAGTATTTGTGCTTTTTTTATGTTAAGTTATTTTATAAAACATTTATACTTTGTGACCTATGTGAAAGGCCAGCCATAGCAAGATATATAGTTTGTCATGTTTAATTATGGGGAAAAAATTGGAAAAACAAAGTAAAATATGAAGAAAAAAAATTATCAAATTAGAACCCTACTTGAGTAGATTCACAAAGTGATGCCAACAACTCAAATGTTTGGATGGTGGTAAATGTTTTTGGTGTGAGACATGAATGCTCGACACTCATGTTTGAGTCGGGAACATTTTCATTTTGGATGGTTTTAAGATAAAATTTAATTTTGATGTGAGTGTGTATCTATCTATATATATACACTTTAAGCTTGTCTATTATACAACTTTCTTTGAAAATAATTAATTTTAAATATTTTGATAAAAAACATTAATTTAAAAAATATTAAGAATATTTTTATTTAATATAAAATCGATTTAGATAATTTTTCTATCAGATAAAAGAGCGCTAATTTACGTATTGGAATAGGAATAACATGAAAAATCAATTATTTTGTTCTAGAATTTAAACACAAGTTTGGTTCTCACAAATGTGAATCCTAGCAAGCTAGAAAACAAAACCAAAATTATGCAAACAAAGGAAAGTGAAAAATCACAAACAAATCTAATGAGCGCACACAATTTGGGTCCATGTCACCACTACTTGACGTACATTTTCCCTAAACTATGATTTCGATTAGGACTGCAACAAGCATATTCCCACTAATTTTACACAAAAATACAAATTAAAAGCACCCGCACACAAAATGGAAATAACATGCACTACTATTTACTATTTACTATTTTCTCCTTCTATAAATTTTTTTCTAAAATATAATTCACTTTATTTAAATTATTTATGAAACATTTATTTTTTTCTCCATATATATATACCCTTAATGCTCAACATTTTAAAAAATTCCTTTTTTTGCAAACTTTTTAGTACTTGATTTTCAAAGTTATTTTCATTGATAGATAGTGAACATAGAAAAAATTAAAATAAGGGCAATTTGGGAAAGTTATTGAAAAATTACAAATTTATTGTTATTAATTGATTTTAACTATTTTTAATCCTAGATAATTAAGTGAAAAATGACTTATAATAAATGGCAGAAGGAATACTAGTAAATTCACAGACACACAATTGAACTATTTATATGCACAATAGAATGAAAGTACATATGTAACCAAAATATCAAAATAGGGATGACGGTTGGTAAAGGGTCGGTGACACGCGCCTCATCTCCTCTCATGGTTGAGGTTCTTTGCTTCCAGTGGGCTATCGAGGTGGCGATTGATTGCAGCTTCAGATGGTGTTGCTATTGAGATTGATTGTCAAGTGTTGTTTAATGCTTGGTAGAAACACGGTCTTGATATTTATTATTTTGCTTCCATTTTACACGATTGTAAGACTTTGGCATTAGTTTTTGATTATTTTGCTTTATCAAGAGGTCTGATAATCAAGTGACTAATTTTGTTTCTAAATAGGCTTATGATTATCCGGAAGTTATTTGGCTAGAGAATGTACCTCAAAGGCTAGTTGCTAATCCTCAGATGGATGTATTGAGCATTGTCTCGGGTGCTTTTGCTTAATATAACCTCGTTTCATTTCAAAAAAATAGGGATAATATGTTGTTGTCCCCGTAACATAGCGAGTTTTAATTTTAGTTCTCCATCAAAATAAAGGTGTATTTTGATTACAATAAAAAATGAGTTGACCTTGATTTTTTTTTCTCTCTTTCTATCTCTCTAAGAAAAAATGACATTAAAAAATAAAATCTTTAAACTTTAGCTTTTTTTTTTCTGAGTTGTGATCAAAATTATGGTTTACATGTGGTGATCACGGTGGAACCTAGTGAAGAATGGGGAATATGGTTTGGTTGAGGAGTAAATCTTACTTTCTAGGTTAAATAGGTTAATAGTCCCTCTAACATTGGTCAAAAAATTATAGCCCCTCAATGAACTCACTCATCACGTCATTTTCCACGTGACTTTTTTTTTAATAGGCACATATTAATTGTTAGAAAATTAGTTTCTTCACCTCACAAATCCCTTCATTTCCTTTAGCTCACCATTGAGCTCTATGTATGGAGTTTTTTTTTTGAAATCTCTATATATGGAAATTACTTTGTCACATCATTTTTATTACTTACACACTTATTTAATTTTAAATTTTAAAATAAAAGAAGGTGCTATGGGTGTAAAAAACAAAAGATGATGTGTAATATATAATCAGCAAACCATATTTAACACTTTCTTTATTATTTAAAACGAGTGAAGGCGGTCTTCATGAAACTTTATTTTATTTCTTTATCTACAAACTTTTTTGTTCCTTATCATGTGAACAGAGAAACAGAAATTTTGTCTTTTTTTTTTTTTTTTGCTGAATTTGATCCAAACGTTGGAAACAAAACCTATAGCATTTTAATAAAAAGTTACTACAAATTATTAATATAAAAAATCTTAAATTTAATTTATTTTGATTACTAGTATTGACATAATTTCATGTAAATTAAATTAAACTTTTAAAAATAGTTTATAATTAGAATTTTATATTTCAACACAACAATCCTAATTAATTGCTTATGGTATTTCGATAGGTTTTGACTTCAGTCACTACAAAAAAACTTGTTTTTAGTGGCACTACATTTGTGGCATTTACCAAAAAATGCCACAAACGTATATTATTCTGGCATTTAATTAGAATGCCACTAGTTTAGAAACTCATTCCTAGCTAATTAGCAGTTGTTTGGTAGCAGTTTTCGGAAGTGGCATTTAACTTAATTGCCACTAATTTAAAAACACATTCATAGCTAATAAGGAGCTATTTGGTAGCAATTTTCTAAAGTGGCACTTAACTCAAATGCCACAAATAACCCTTTTCAATTTAAATATATAATTTTTTAAAAAGAAATTCACTCACACAGTTTCAGATTTTTAAACCCAAAAGAAAAAAGAAAAATTTGTTTCAGCTTTTTCTTCCAACGCTCTCAAAACACGTTCACGCTTTCTTCTCATTCACGAACGCAACAACCATCGTCGTCCTCCCCGATCGTCTGTCAAGCTCGGCCGTTGTGAAGAACCTTCGCCGCCGTCCTCTATCACCATATAGCACCATCTCCGTCGCAGCCACACTCCACGCCTCGCCATGTGCTTGCAATGCTCCTTCCTCTGCTTCCAGATCCAGCAAATTCTCGTTCACAATACTCACCGGAGAAGAAACCCTAGATCCGCGATGCTCCATGGCCGATACCTCCAGGATTCCACTCCGGCTACCACCAGGTGCCGCAACAAGGTAGGTAGTCAGTGGATTTGGCTTCGTTCGATTTGGAGTTCAAATCACCCAATCAAGCTCGAGAGGTTGCGTTTCTTGCCCTTCTTCTTCTGATTCGATCTATTTTCTTACCCGTAGGTACACTGAATTGGAAATTGCGGTGCCAGAGATAGGAATTGTAGGGCTGAACGCAGAGAATTTAGGGATTGGAGGTGTTTGGGTTGACGGTGATCCCATACTACCCGCATCAACATCAGTAGTTGGGGGATGGATAGAGGTATTGCTCACGGAATCGACTCTGGTTCTCATACGTATGCTCAGGTAATTCTCCTTACCTCTGCATTGGTATTTTGCACAATCTTGCTTGTATTGGTATTCTGCATGCACTTTGGATTGTACTGTATTGTGTTTGAATTCATTGCATGGAACATAGCGAAATCGCCATCTTATGATTTTGAAGAAACAAAACTCTAAGCTGTTGAATCTTTTTCTTTTTTCTTCAGAAATTTGGGTTGAAAGCAATTTCAATTCTCTGTTTTCGTGTTGTTTATTTGGAGATAAGAATTGATTTATGAATATTTGAGACTACAAGTACAATGTCTTACTTGAGCTTGTGATTATTTGTATTTATATCATTTTATGTCCTGCTCTAAATCCAACTCCTAGTACTGTTTAACTTAGTTATTATATTCTCTTTTTTCTTGATAACTTACATATTTGCCTGGATAATAGTTTCTGGGTGAAATTTCGTTCGATGAAGGTTTGTGCTTCATTTCATACTCTTGTTGCTTTGAGCAAGTTCTGTAGGCTGAATTCTGTTTATGTTATATTAGGAAAATTGTTGAAGATGGTACTGCATTAGCTATTTTCAAATACTGAAATAAGTACTGGCTACTCTGATTTGATTTTTTTTCCCTTATTGAACTTGAACCTAAACACCTGTTAAGCAAGTCGAAATGGGTTTTGGTTATTTCCAATTATTAGATTGTGATATACTAATATAATTGATTTTAGTGTAATGTCTAGGTTTGTACCAACATTTTTGTTTGAGCAGTTGCTTGGATAGTATTCCTTTGGATTTCAGCTACTGATTAGAAACTTGGCATATGCCTACTCTTTTTATTGCGGGGTCAATTGATAACAATATAGTTACAATGAAGAAACGTATAAAAATATTTGAGACTTTAAATCTTCATGTACTTGATTAGCTTGTGTTGGTAGTTTATGTTAGCACTGGATTACCTAATGGGCCTCTAATTCGTCACCAATGTGGGCCAAGGGAGTGGAAGGTTTACACTAGGAGGGGGAGAAAAGAATCCAAGGATAACTAATTATGTTAGCAAGCTGTTAGCCAGCAATGAGAGAGAATGATTGTAATCACCCTTAGTATAAGAAGGCTGTTAGAAGGGTAGAGAGGGTATCGAATTCATTGTATTAGTCAGAGAATGGATAGGAATCTTTGAGCTTCCTATTAGGAGCATAGCTCTTGTCAGAATTGGTACCCATTCCTCTTCTGTGTAATTGCCACCATTAATCATAAGCAATCAATTTACAGTTCCTTTCATACCTGTTCCCTTGCATTCCACTGTTAGGGAAATAGCTTCCTAACAGTTTACATATATCTTCCTGTAACTGATTTATGTACTTTGGTGTTTTAATCTGTGTAGGATGTACATTCATCTAAGTCTCATGTTGCAATGACTCTTACTCCAGCTAGTGTTGGTAGTTTACAACTTTGGAGGCTGGAACAAATATATACATTTCTTACCATGTTCATGGCTTCATGCCCATTTGCTAGTGTGCTAGCATATGAAATCTTGATGCATACTTAGTAAAGATGTTTCATATTTGAGACATGGAAAAGCAGTGAATTGTAATTTTTTTTTTCTTATGAGTGACAGAACCACCTTTGAAGAGTGGTCTTGCAATTATGTATAACATAATCTTGCTCATGCTCATTAATATTCATATGTTCCTTTTATCTTATTCTTCTGCTTACTTTGGTGATTAGGGATTAACTAATCACCAACAAATTAGAGATTTCTCTTTAAAAAAAAAACATATTAGAGATTTTAAGATTTAATTTAAATATATTTACGAATAAGAAAAATATGAAATATTCACTTGGTAAAGCTAATTTGGTGATGTTTCAAAACCTGTAATGATTGATGCATTCGTGGCATTTACAAAGTGCCAGTAAAATTTAAGCCTAATTCAATGGTAGATGCATTTGTGGCATTTAAAAAATGCCTGAAGCAAATTGTGGCATACAAAACCGGCATTTAAGCAAAAAATGCCACAAAGGCAGTTGTGGCACTGGGAATAGGTGCACTTAAGGTGAATGCCGGTAATATCACTTGTGACATTTATTAAATGCCACAATTTAACAATATCAATGCCACTAAAAATACATTTTTTTGTAGTGTCTGTTTAAATAGTTCAGCAATAACCAAGTAGGTTGGTATAATTATGATTCGTCACTTAATTTTTTTTTTTAACGTGTCACTTAATCTTTTAAGTAAGTGATTTATGATTCAATTTTAAACTTTTATAAATGAAAAGAATTAATTGGTCAACTTTCTGCTCTGATAATGAGCCCAGTTTTTTTTTTTTATAATGAGCCCAGTTATTAGTCTCACGACTATAAAATTTGGAATATCTTAATTAACACAAAATTGCTATATATCAAATTAAACAGCTTGGAAATGAGGCAACTCGGAAGGGGATTAGTGGATGGGATAATTGATCCGAATATACTCAACCACCTTAGTGGGACAATGGTAGTGACAATCAGTTTTGCCTAATCTGAAATTTTTCTCATTGCTCAGAGTAGTGAGGATTGAGGAATAAACATGAGTGAACTGTGAATAATCTATATCTATATCTATATCTATATATATATGTAAAGCTCACTTGAGCTTTATGTATTAAAAGCATTAAATAAAGAAGTTAAATAAATTAAATTTCTATTCAACTTTCAATACAATGTAACTTTTGAAATATGTCAAGCTTTTTGTTTTTTTTTTACTTTACACATGCCAATATAATGTAACCTTTGAATTATAAATTATATGAAATAATTTTTTTATTAAATACATTAAATATAAAGATTGAAAACTGAAAGAAATTAACTAGAGACTATTTAGCTAACCATGCTAAATACAAATAAAATTATAAACTAAATTTTGAATTTTTTTTACATTACTCATTTACTATATATTTATTTCAGGAAAAAAATAATGAATTGTAAAAAAACTACACTAAATCATATGGGAGTACTATATATTAAATAGTAAAAATAAAAAATAGAATAAATAATAAAAAACTCACGTTCGTATCAATTGTATTAAGTATTAATTATAAATTTAAGTTACTTATAAAAAAACAGTTTATTCAGTATTAGTTAAAAAAGTTAGAATATTAATTATCAATCATAAATTGAAGGGGAGAAAGTTAAAATAAAACTAAGTAATATTTGCATATACAAAAAATATTGAGAGTTAAAATTAATTATAGTAAATTAATATTTATTAAAAAATAATTAAAAAAATGTAGTCTTTAAATAAAAAGTGGCGCTCTATAAGTATTTACCATTAACTATAATATGTGTGCATTCGTTGAAAAAATTCTTTAAATATAATTTTTGATCTATTATATATAAGTAGAAATGACTTGAGAATGAATAACAGATTAAAATAATTATGACCAAATTTGAATTAATTTAAATTTAACAAATAATTTTTTACTCTAATAAAAACATTTTTTATTATGATGTTAAAAGTAAAAATTAATTTATTGTGGATATAAAGTGTAAAAAATATGTCATTATAATTTATTTATGATATTAAAAACTTATTACTTGATTTAATATATTTCTAACTCACATAATAATTTTCTATATTTTTAAACGAAAAAGAATTAAGACTACTTAAGCGCTAATGATTTAATATCTATTACTAGAGAGAAATGCATGCAGTGTTTAATAACAAAGCTGTTTCTGTTGAACATATATGAAACTATTACTTGGTTTGTACGTTTTGGTGAGTCAAAGGGAAGTAGAATGATTGTCCATATAATTTGGAACAATTTGCTAGAGGCTTTGAGCGTATTGAATGGCCACAAAAATAAAAGATGTCACAAACAATGTATTAGGAGCGACCGCCAGCCACTGTTTTGAAGTTTAATGTGGATAAGGAGTCGAAAGGAAACTCAGTGGTGAGTGGTATTGGTGGGTTTTTAGGGATCAAGGAGGGGGGTGTTAGGTTAGTTTGCAAAAGGACCTGGAATGTTGTGGGCTTTTGACGAATGTTCAAGTAGTGTTACACGCTTTGTTGTTTATTTAGCAATTTAATTTTTCAAATGTGGTGATTGAAAGTGATTCATCCTTAGTGGTTGGGTGAGTGTCTAGGGGAGATAGAAGGTCATGGAAATTGAAACATGTATTTAATCATATAGATCATCTGATGCCTATAATTCAATGTGTTAGTGTGGTGCATGTATTGCGTGAGAGAAACATTGTAAACAATTTTTTGTCAAATCAAGGGTGTGGTAAGGAACAACAGATATCGGTTTGTTGTGATCCAATGTCATTATCTAAGTGAGAAGGTTGTTCTCATTTTTATTGCGTTTCAATAAAGTTTTTTTTTAAATATCAATTATTAAATTTGAGTAATAGTAATTATTTAGATCTAAAGAACTCTAATTCTATTCAATCAAATGTCTCACATCCATTATTATTTAATTTATTATATTTTATAATTAAATATGTTTTAATATTTGTATATATTTTTTATAATTTGGAGTCCTAGAGGCCCATAATATTTATATTTATTAAAATTATGATAATCATATATAATTTTAAAAATATTATCAATAAACCCGTGCAACGCACGGGTACCATTTCTAGTATATATGTAAAGCACACTTGTGTTTTTGCATGCAATTAATGTATTAAATTATAGAAGCTCACATAGCTTTATATTAAATACATTAAAAAATAAAAAAAATTAATAAACTAAAAACTGAAAAAATTGTATTATTAAAACCTATTCAACTACTTATATTAAATAACAACATTCATAGACTAAAAATTGACTTGAGTTTTGCATTTGACAAATTTAAAAAATCAAAATAAAAAACAAAATAATATTTATTAATAAATAATTTAGATAAAATACTTTTAAAATAAAAAAAAAATTCTATCAATATATATCTATCTATATTGTCCTTAGGGCTCTTATTTCCCAAAGTAATTATATATATATATATATATTTGGTTTTTCCAAAAAAAAATATCTATACATCTATCTATATTCTATATATATTAGTAAAGCTCACTTGAGCTAAGTATTAAGTACAAATACACATGAGAACCTACATACATTAGTAAAAAAACTGTTGTTTTAATGAGATAGCTTAGTGAGTGAATGAACGGGTAGTGGAAACTTGTGCACTAATGATTTCAGTTTTAAACTTAATAAATATCAAATGTATAAGCAAAAGAGTAACATCCATGCCAAAAGTGTAACAGGTCACAAAGTTATATCTGCAAATGGTTTTAGCACAGTACCTTAAATTAAAATCAAATTTAATGTTAATTTTAAACTAATATTAATTTAGTCCAAGAAAGAAAAACTATTAACAATAAAGCATACTTCCGCCAAAATTAATCTTGATATGCAATGGTCTTAGTTTGCTGTCTAATTTTCTGCAGGAATATATGTCTATTTTTCTTAAACTCACAAACTCTTAGAATTTCTTAACATAGTAACTCTGAAGAAATACTAACATTAAATTAAAAATAGTGGCATGATGACAATACCAGTATAAAAAACTAAATAAAATTGTTAATGTCAAGAGGCTATTCAACTATCTACATTAAATAAATAAAAAATAAAATGTATTATATTGAACCATGCATCTATTATATCTCTATATAAACAAACCAGTGAAATCACTCACAAACTCATATCTATATCTATGTATATAAGTAAAGCACACTTGAACCATTACATTAAATACATTAGTAAAGATTACATGTATTATAATGCATTAAGTAATAATAAATTAACTTTGTAATAAATATATTAAATAATAAAATTAAAAACTTAAAAAAGAATTGTATTATCAAAAGCTATTCAACTACCTACATTAAATATTCACAAAAATACCTATATTAAATAATAATAGTTATAATTTTAAAAAAATAACTTGAGTTGACAAATATTAAGAATTAAAATTAATTAATTATAAAGGCTTAATAGCTCTTTTGGTCCCTCACTTATCACAATTTTGCGCTTTTGGTCCCCAATAAAAAAATTAGCACTTTTGATCCTCAACATTGCTTAATTCTTTGCAAAAATATCCCTATTTGAGACTAAAGCGGCAAAAGTGTGTAATTGTGAGGGACTAATTTTACTAATTTTTTTCTAAAGGGACCTAAAGCGCAAAATCGTGATAAGTGAGGGACTAAGCGAGCTATTAAGCCAATTATAAATAATATTTATAATTAATCTATCTATCTATCTATCTATCTATCTATCTATCTATCTATCTATCTATCTATCTATCTATAAATCTATATAAAAGTGAAGTTTTTGCAACTTTGAGGGTAAGATGGGAATTCAATAAATTAATGCACATGAGTGAATATTTTTCCATGGGCATATATGTAAATTTGTGAGTAATTAATTATGAAATCAATCTTGACCGTTGATTGCTTCTAATCCTAGCCTTGCATCATTTTCTTATGAAATACTTTGAGTAACCTTTTCATATTCTTGGTTTTTTTTTGTTACTTTTGTAACTCTTGATTGTGGTTACAAATATCAGCAAGAATCTCTTCATTTTTCTCCCATAAATTTTATTAAGTTTTGAGTCTTTCCATTTCCTTTCAAAATATTTTCATCTTTCCCATCTTGATCTCCCTAACCTCTATTTATATGCAAGAAATCTCTCCCTCTGGATTCTCCAACAGCACCATTTCTGCGCAAGAAGATCTTCCATCAGGTTAGAAAAAATTCTTCTTCATCAACCACTTCTTCTTAGGCGTTAATGTTCTTCTCCATCATCATCGTCCATCCGGTAAGAGCCCACTTTTCTCCTTTTATCTCCCTTTTGATTTATTTATTCTGATTTCATAATCATTTCTTCTTCACATTTCGTTCTCAAGCTACATTCTTCTCAACTGATCTTCATTTTTCCATTTATTCTTCTCCTTCCTCATCTTTCACTGCGATCAGATTCAGTGTTTATTCGTAATATGCATACAGTTATCACTAATTCAATCGGTAGAAATTACCCATTTTACTGTACTTTTGTCATTGATGCATGTTTTGTTCTTATTCTATGAATTATTAACATTATTATGATCTTTTCTTTTCTTATATTCCATTTTTAAAGTAAACTTCCTTTACTTCCATTGGTAACAATAAACTGTTAAAGTCGTCTCATTTTAATTTACTTCAGTTAATGTAAGTTTCGTGCTTTTTAATTTTCATTGTTTTACTATCAACTAAATCAACCAAATGATTGTCTTTTCATCTAATCTAATACATTGTAGCCTTTGTTCTCCTTTTACATGTAACTGATTTCGTTTCAATTTGTTCTTCTTTCAGATTTTGCCTCTATTGTTTCCATTCTTCCAATGTACTATCTTGAATATATGTAAGTTTCTTGCATTTTATGTACTTTTTTATTGTTTCATTGTCTCCTAAAAATGACTCTTTAGGTAAGCACAATTTTATTTTACTTTCTGCTGTTGATTGCGGAGAGGAAGCAGAGGTTTTGTCTCCCAACATATCCGTCTCGAGAAAACGAAGCGAAAAGGAAGAAAACGGTGAAGGGCAAGCTCGCTCTCTCCAACTATGGTAAGAACAATTCTTCTAATTTTTCTACCATTTGTTTTGTGGAAAACGAAGCGAGAGGGAAGAAATCCACAAAGAGCAAGATCGTTCTCTCCAACTGTGGTAAGAACTTTTTTTTTTCCCTTCTTTCTGCATTTTGACTTCAGAGATCAGACTTATTTTTCTACAATTTATTTTTCACATTAGGTTGTTGTCTTCTTTATTCTCATTTCTCCTCTTCCACTCCAGTAAGATACAGTCTTTATTCCTCAATTAAATTTTTTTCACATTAGGTTTCTATCTTCTTTATTTTATTCCTCATATGGGTGCAGTGGATTTCAAAAATGAAGTATCCCCGGGCTCAAGAAGTTCCTCAATATTATAATTCATTTTATTCTCTCCTCATACTTTTATCTCAATTGATTCTCTCCTAATTATTTACTAAACATCTCTTCTACTTTCTATTAAAAAGATATTCATTTTAATTTTTTATGGCCAAGAATTGCCACTCATACATTTACAAGTTTCAATGCCCTCATTTTGGAAGAGCTCTCTAATAAGGTCAAATGTGACATCTTTTTCATTTATATGTGGTTATTGAGGAATTTAGTGGTTACATATTAGTAATTAATGTCAGTTAGGAAATTCCAGAGGGCATGATTAGTTAGTTAGGATATATACAAGACATTAATCCTAAATAAGTTGACAGTTTAAACATTAAATTTGACATCAATGCCAATAAAAACTTTCCACTAACCCTTTCCACTACAACAATTACAAGTACTAACTTTCCACTAACTCTCTTATAAGTCTAACTATTTTTCTTCTCTATTTGTGGCCATTCAATACACAAGTTGATTTTATTGTTGAATGCATATATTGACAAGAGTGAGAAAGGGAAAGACCTAAGTCAGGTTGTACAACGCCTATTGAAGAGGACGAAGATGGGGGAAGAGTTTGAAGAGGAAGAAGAAGAAAAGGATGATTCTGAGCAGTAGGACAACAATAGTGTCGTAAATGACTTTTCTTTTTCCTCAACTTTCTTGATATGTTGTTTTCAAGTGTTGTTTGCTATACTTAATTTAAGGGTATGCTATGAACATCATGTTATTGCATCAGAAAGTTTAAGCTTTCTCAATTTTTGTCTAGCCAACATTACAATGTATCAATTATATTCAATATTAATTGCGTTATTCATGGTGAATAGACAAAGACACAACTTTATTATTGAAGAGAGATTTGTTTTTTTATAAATTGAAAGACAGATTTTATCATACTCTAAGAGGGTAACGGTAAATTATATCATTTTTAATAAGTGATTAATTAGTTGGTTAAATGGTATTAGTTTATGGTTAATTATAAGGATAGAGTGGTTAAATTAATTTGATGTTTGAAGATAAAAGATACTCTTTTTGCTTCATCGGAAAACAAGAATAGTACATCGTACCCTAATAAAAATTTAGTATTTTTCTATTGTAACATCTATCTATCAATAAACTATATAAAAGTGAAGTTTTTGCAACTTTGAGGGTAAGATGGGAATTTAATAAATCAATGCACATGCAACAATAAAAAATTTACTAACCCTTGCGCTTCCACTTAGTTTTTTTGTAACTGTTTAGTTAATATTATTTACACATCAGATAAAAATAAAATATTAGTTAAGAAATTCCAAAAGACATGATAAATTTTCTTGAGGATTATAATATCGGTTACAGAATTTCACAAGACGTCGAAAATTATTATCAAATTTATACAATACATAAATAAATATTAATATTATTCTTTAGCAATTAATTTTGAGATTTTAAAATTAAATTTGATATGAATTTCATAAGATATTTTATTGGTGTTTAGTTAATATTATTTACATACTAATTAAAATGTTTAATATCAGTTACGGAAATCCATAGAATATGTATTATAATTTTATTAGGATTATAGAATATAATAAATAATATTATTATTATTAATCTATAAAAAAATTGTTACAACAAAAAGAGTTGTAACCTTCCTAATCCATGTAGTTAATGAATGAGAAAATTAAATTAATAAATACAAAACAAATCCAAATATATTTATCCCATTATACTAATTATTGTCTTATTCTATTTTTTTCTTATATTTCGGGAAAGCCAGAGGGTCAATCAAAATGTCAAGTTACATTCTCAATGTTGTAATCATTTTATTTGCAAAAAAAATATTAGTATAATCATTACTTATTCAATTTCTTTTATCAGCTCATATATAATATGAGAAAATGGAAGATACACCGTTGGTGTAAACATTTTTTTACACAAACATTCAATTGTTTTCTGTCACATCAGAAACTATAATTGTAATTTAATTAAAATAAATGAAAAATATAATCATTTATCCCACGTGGCATACAATAATTGGGTAACATTGAAAATGCACATCCATTAAACTCATATAACATTTCATCTCACTAAAATAAAAAATTAAATTGTTATATAAAAGACCAAATTAAATAGTTCAACATTGGGGTGGGATGGGTAGCTCACTTGATGAGCTAAGGAAAATGATGGGTATTGAAGGGTGAAGGGCTAGAGGCGAACCCTGATGAAAGAACTAATTTACTAACAATTAACAACTAACATTTTCCTATCAAAAAAAAAGTTCAACATTAAAATAAACGCAAAAAACATAAATTAGTATAATTATTACATTACTACAAAACAAATACAAACACATGTGACACACAAAAAAACACTACAACATTTAAGTTAACTTACATCTAAAATTAATTTTAATTTTTTAATTCATAACTTTGTTTTTATAAACCTAATAAAGATAACATTACTTTATTAAATTTTAACTCAATAAACATAAAGAATACCCCGTGCAACGCAGGGAAACAAAAGAAATTTTTTCCTCTAAGAAACTAAATTAGATAGTGCAACATTAAACACAAAGGCCAAGAATAAATAAAATAGTTGTTCTTCTATAAAATAAAAGCAAACACATTCTTCATTGAAAACAATTAAAAATTCGTGTTTTTATATAATCAAAATTATTTTTGTCTTTTTAATTCATAAATTATTTTTAAATAAACATAACACAAATTTAAAATTTTCGTACAATAAATAAGAATTAAAATCTCCCGTGCATCGCACGGGTAAAAGGACTAGTATATAAGTAAAGCACACTTGAACCATTACATTAAATACATTAGTAAAGATTACATGTATTATAATGCATTAAGTAATAAAAAATTATCTTTGTAATAAATATATTAAATAATAAGATTAAAAACTGAAAAAAAATTTATATTGTCAAAAGCTATTCAACTACCTACATTAAATATTCACAAAAATAAAAATATTAAATAATAATAGTTATAATTTTAAAAATAACTTGAATTGACAAATATTAAGAATTAAAATTAATTGATTATAAATAATATTTATAATTAATTAATTTAGATAAAATATATTTAAAATTAATAAATATTTTTATTAAATAATTATTGGTAGTTAAAATTATCATAGAGTAATTTTTGTATTTAACTACATATATGATGATAAATAAATTAAATATGTTAAAAACTAAGTTAATTAAATTAGGAGATATATATTAAATATGTTATGCATGACATGTTAGTTATCAAAGATAATAGAATAGCTTAGTTAAATTTATTTGTCAAAATAGTTTAATTTAAAATTTTTGGTCGATTATAGTTATAATTTTGATTTAAAATATGTTTTCTACTAATATTTAATATGAGTTTATAACCTCCTATGAGGTTTATCATTGTTATACAATAGACTAAAAATGTAGTATACAATGAAGTATTTAATAAACTTCCTAAATAAAATTATATTTGATATAGCTACAATATTTCTTCTCAAGTGTTAACTAAGTCCTTATAATAAGTAGTATGCAATGTAATATGCAATATTTGATGTAGTATGCAATGTAGTATATTTCATGTAGTATGCAATATTTCTTCTTAAGAATCTTTTTAACTAAGTCCTTATAATTTATTTGTGTTAACCATATGTATCCTCTACTATGGGAATCATGTACTACTCAAGTGTAGTGAAAGTTAAAGGTCTATTATAAAGTTCATTCCTTAAGAACGGAATCTCAGGTTGAACGATTTGTGTTTTCAAATTGTCTTATGAGGTTTTATAATTTTTTACTTTCTATAAAACTATAAAAATTTATGGAATAAGATAAATTATTATCTTAATTCATAATTAAGTTAAAAAATATATGCTCTTACAAACTACATATTAACTAATTAAATACTCATTATGCAATAAATAGTATAATTTTTATATGTGTCACTAAGAATATGTTCGACATTAAACTTTCATTAGCACACTTCTCATAAAATTTCAACTGAAAACACTACTTTCATGGCTAAAACATGAAAGCAAGAGATAAATACCACTTTATAAAAGTCTTTTTACCTTTATAGATGATTTTACACAAACACAGACTAAATTATTAAGCTCTAATTATATATTTTCATCATTTTAATTACTTAATATTGACAGTGCATCATCACTATTTAAACATATAATCACCAAATAAATTGAAAATAATTTTTATTAAACAAACATAAAATATAAAACATGTGCGTGAGGAGCTTAGTTGACAACGCAGGCTGAGTGTGCGTGAAGAGCTCTCGCGTTCGATCCCTACACAATACACTTTGGGGAGGGATGAGAATCCTTAATTGTGACTAAATCTCGAATCTGTCGGTATATCCAAAGAGTGACCGGTACCAAATGTTTATACAAAAAAAATACTAAAAAATTAGTGTACAATAAATTCTTTATTGAGCTTCATTAATGTAAGTACATTACATATGTTTATCATATTCTTAATTATCTACTATTCTATAATTTTTCATATTATCTAAATTATTTTTACAAATATTAGACACATAACTTAAAAATAAACTCGTGCAACGCACGGGCTTAATTTCTAGTATATATAGTAGGACAGTTCTATTGTGGATCTATGTTAAAAACTGATTTACTAATGGACCATGTCTTACAACAACATTTATTATATATCTTATTTGTAATTCTTATATGCTAAAACCAATTAACAAATGGGTCATGAGTACTATTGAGTCATATTCTTTTTGATAATACAAAATCAATCATATATACTATGAGATTGTTCTTTTACCAACAAGGCTTGGCAAATAATTAAGGTTTAATTGCACTTTTGGTCTCCCAACTTTGGTCTTCCTGCGAAAATCGTCTCCAAATTTTAAAATTAGCAAAAAACGTCCCTAACGTTTACACCCGGTTGCAAAATTGGTTTTCCGTCCAATTCCATCCAAAAACTAACGGAATATTCCTCAAAAATTTAATCTATGAAACATTCATCATCTTCATATTTAAAACCCAAAAATTCATAATCTTCATCTCATTTTTCCTTCATCTTCATATAAATGAGTAAATCAAAATTAAGTTTTCTCATCTAAAAATATTATCCAAAAAAACAAAAATCTTCTCTCTCATGTAGTCACGCTCTCTCCCTCTTGCACAAAACTGAAACAAATTTCTCCACAAATATCATTATTCTCCAAAACTTGCAAATTGACAAACCAGATCTTGAAAAATACCCACTTCTCCATTAAAATTCTCTCACTTCTCTATGCATCTAGGTCTGGAAAAACTTCAGAGGCATCACAGACCCAACAGATCTGGAAAAATACCCACTTCTCCAAGTTTTCGTATGCATCACAAGTGAGGACTGAGGAGGAATTTCGTGAATTGATGATTTTACTCAACTCTGAGTCTCTGATTAGGTGAAGGTGAGGGACGAATCTTCATCAATTCCAATTCCAGATCTAGGGCCCAAATTGAAAAACCACCATTGAAAGAGAGAGAAGGTTGAATATGAAAACTGTCGATTTCATCAAATCCCAGGAACAAAACTCAATCTTGTGGAATCTGGAAAGGTGAAGGCCGAGTATTGGGTTTGCTGTGTTAAAAAGCTTCAAGTTTTAATATTTCTTATTTGATTTGGGTTGAAAAGCTTGAAGCTTTTGTTTCTGTGTTTGAAGGAAAAGAGAAGTGAGAAGGTAGAAGGAATGAAGACCGGATCTGCTTTGGGGTTTTGGGGTTCTATGGGTTTTGTTGGTGGTTGGGGTACGGTGGTGGCTCGGTGTGGGTGAGGTTGGGGGTGGTGGCTCTGTTGTTGCTTCTTCATTATTTATGGGTTGCTTGGTTCTTTGAAGAAGATGAACATTCATCAATTTCTAGGTTTTTGTTTTATTTTCTTATTTTTTTTAAATTTTTATCCCAGAATTCGTTAAATATTTGATGGAATTGGACGGAAAACAATTTTGTAACCGAGTGTAAACATTAGGAACGTTTTTGCTACTTTTAAAGTTTGGGGACAATTTTCACATGAAGGCCAAAGTTGGGGATTAAAAGTGCAATTAAGCCAATAATTAACCACATAATTATGTGCATCAAGTTTGTTGATTCCGTGGGCTAGCTCAAGACATGTGTAGGAGCTAGCAATGGTGATTAATTGAGGACGAAGTCTTCCGTGTAGCAATGGGTAAAGTGACACACCGTATGTCACTGAAAAACTATAAAAATTAACCTATGACAACAGGTCAATTACCGGGTATGTATAAACTGATAATTGCTATTAAATCCATAGTATAATTTTTTGATATTTACACATTAGTTCAATTAACAATGTTACTGTGCACTTGTATCTCTCTCCATTTCATTTCGACATTTCCCCTCTTTCGATCCTTTCTTCTTCTCGATCGAAATTAGGGTTTACGCACCACCACCACCTCCATCTCCATCACCTTCTTCATCCAGATTCGCTCGATTTCCAGATCCACGAAGCTTCTGCTACTGCTGCTTCTGCTTCTTCCACCTTCCCCTTTCTTTGGTTTAAAAGGGGAACAATGAAGGGTGTGGCCCGTCTCTTACAAGACTGTGCAGTGCATTCAATTATTTACATTGCTTCCTGAAGCTTAGCTTATTGGAGCTTAGAATCATACCTCTGTTGTCTGGTGATGAATTCTTTGATGACGTAGTGGACTTAATCGGAATAGCTGGGCAATTGTTTGAGGTACGAATTGTGAGAAATTTATTTTGAACTCGGTAACGTTAATTCCAAAAACAGAATTTATGCGGTGTGTGTGGGAAGTAGTAGTTCAGCGGGTATTGGTTAAGGGCATTCTTGAGGGGGGAAAATGATTTGCAAGAATATTTCGTTTCTACAGCTGAGTTATAGGGTTTTGATTTAGGGGTTCAGTAGGTGGGTGTTCATTTAGGGTTTTCGAAAGGTGATTATCTCTGTTTTCTTAGCTGGCTGTCTCTCCCCTTGTTGCTGTTGACTTGTGGCTCTTAATCTGCAGCTTTTCAAGAATGAAAGTGCTTCGTGGGGTTCTGTCTTATTTTAGTGGAGTAGGATTGTTTTAAGAGGTGGAGGTTTTGGGATGTATATGTGAATCTGCCATTTTGATAGCAGGTGGAGCAGCTAGCTCTTTGGCATGTGAAGTTTTTTGAAGTTTTTTGCTCCCCTGGATTTTGTTTTACTGATTCAATTCTTTGTTGCTGCAATTTCTTTTTTTTTTCTTCTCTTTTTTAATGGGTTGGGACATCTATTATGCTCTCGGTTATTTCATTTGCTTATAGAAAAAAGATTGTTGTTTGAGCAGAACAACCAGAACATTTGAGCTATTTGAGCAGCTTTCCTAGCAAATGGAGGGCAGCCACTGCCCACCAGGATGCAGTGAATACTGTCAAAATTGTTGATCATTTTGTTATTGAACGAACTGAAAAGAATGACAGTGTTACTGCTACAGCAGCTAACGGGCCAGTTCAATGATTTGTTGATTTGGTTATTCTAGTTGTAACATAATTTAGAACCCATAATTTAGGTAGCTATTCAAAGAAATGAAAAGGAAAAAAAAAGCAGTTTCCTCTAGTTATTACAATCTATGTCCTACAGCTTCACCACTTGTGTAGTTTACTATGCATATATGCTATTTTTTACTTTCTCCTAAGATAGACCGAAGCTGGGGAGTGCAAAGTTTATAGTTTAATTGTGATGGTATAATATGCATCTGGCCCTGATGGAGGTGCTGGTGAGAGTGACTCTAGAAAACCAAATGTAGGATAACTCTTGAATAGAGTGTAGGTTAACTCATGAGTAGGTGAGCAATTAACAGAAGCACTGTTGAATTGGAAGTTTATAGACCCAAGCTTAAACCCCCAAGCTTCCTCAACGATGGACTTGAGAGTAGCCTTGACACTCGATGTGCCAGGGTATCACATTCTTGCCGTCCCTGTTACTATTGCTTTGGTGAACTTGTGAACTTTATTTTTCAATTAGATTATTTTAATTTTAGCTAGCTCTTATCAAATTGTGACTGAGCTTTGAGATAAGTGCCTAGTGATGGGAGGGTCATTTTTTATACCTAAAAAAAAACATTGTTCTTTTATAAGCATACCACTTGACCAGAAGCAAAATTTATGATACACGTTTCGAGTATATCTGGCATCATATTTAAAGCGTCTGTGAGTGGGAATTGTGCTCAATTGGAATCCTATTTTGCAGATTTAGTACAAGAATTTGGGAATTGTGATTAATTGGGTCGTGTAAGCTGGCTAGCTTTTGGCTGTATGAAATCTGGTCTCAAATTAGGTGGCTTTGCTTGGTTTAAGTTATTGGTTGATAGAAGAAATTTGGAAGTAAGAGGCACAATTAGTTAGCATGTGTTGGCTATGTCTGCTACACTGTATTGTTGGGTTTTAGTCCAAGAGTGCTAACTGCTATTTGTTTTTGTTTATTCTCGTTTCTTTGCCAATGTCTGCTTTCTTCCCTTTGATTTTGTGTAAAATGGCAGAGGCTAAATAAAGGGACGATAGTATGTTTTTTGTGAATTTTTTTGTTGACAATTTATTGCTGATCTAGTTATAATCCATTGATCTTCTTCTCTTTTTGTCATGCAGTCAATGATAACTAAACGGAGAATGTCTCTAAAGATTTAATGTCTTCTAATACTGAAGTGATGTTGGAGGTAAGTTATATACAATATTCACTATAATATTGTTAGATTTGTGTTTTTTTTATCATTCTTTAGATAAATTGTGCTAATTAGAATAATAAATCCACAGGGTTCTATTAATGAAGATGGAAGGGATTTGTATGACGGTGCAACAGAAGATATGGAATATTCATGTGATGATAACAATGTAGAGCAATCTGAAAGTGAATCTTATGATGAGGAGGGAGATGATGAAGATCCAGGGACTGATGATGCATCGGTTTCAGATGAGTCCATTCGTGATATGGATTATGAACAAAATGATACTGATTGTTACGATGATTTGGAGGAACCATATGGGGATTACCAAGATGAAGATATGTCCAACAATGTTGAAGATCGTGTTGCGATTAATTCACTGAATGACATACTTGCTATGGACCTGAAGAATTTAGTACCCGTTGATATGATTAACTATGATTTTCTTGATAGTGATGTTGCATATCTATTCTACCACTGGTACGGGAGAGCAAATGGCTTTGCTGTCAGAAAAAGTAGAAAGGTACACAGTAGTATAGATGGCATTCTTTTGCAACAGAATTATGTGTGTCACAGGGAAGGAAAGCGTGAGGACAGGGGTGTTACAATGGAAAACCGTAAGCAGAAACAAAGAGTGGATTTTAGGTGCGGGTGCAATGCTAAATTTAGAGTCCATATTGATGCTGAGACGCAACGCTGGTATGTGAAGCTGTTTAACGATGAACACACTCATGAACTTGTTGAAGATGAAACATGTGGGATGATTGCGGCTTATAGGAAAATGACTGATACTGATATATTGCACATGAACAACATGTTAAAAGTTGGTATAAGGACCCCCCAAATCCATAGCTCACTCGCTAGTCAGACGGGTGGCTACATGAAGGTCAGCTGTTCCAAGAAAGGAATGTATAATGTACAAGCACGCGAAAGACGGGTGCATGCTACTGATGCTGGAGGTGCATGCAAGAGGACATCGTGGTTAGCAAGCAAGATTTATTGCGTCACGTATGTCAGAATCTAGGATTGCAAGCACCATCGTGGTCGCGGTATGACTCGAAAGAAAGAAATGGGGTTTCGTTTTACAAGTACACCGTATCTGTGGCATGTGGTTATCCCGGGAAACCAATAGTCATGTTCAGCAAGTATTGCGCCTCACATGAGGATGCTTGTGAGTCTGTTTCATTTAAGATGTTGCAGTTCGTGCTTCGTATGCATGGAAAGAAGGTGAAAGACTACAATTACCATTTCTTGAAGGACATGGATGCATTGTTGAAACATAAGGATGACCAAATCGCATGCATGCTTAATGAGATTGAAGTTCTGGCTGAAGAGAATAAAACTCTCAAAACATGTCTTGGATTAGGGAGATAGTGTGGTATGTTGTGTAGCCATGTTTGTGCTTTGGATGATCTAAATATTTTGTTTTATCCTGCCGGTCTTACTTTAGTTGTGATGTTGTTTTACCATCCCATACGTGTATGGCTTCATGCATGCAGTTATGTTGCATCATTTTGGCTTTTGTTATGATCTATGAATGATATGCAAATTGGATCTAACTTCTTATTCTTTATTTGGATCTGCAACTTATTATTATAGTACTTGGAAAATTTTGTCACCCAAAGCACAAACAAAAAAAGTGATTGATTTTATACTATATTACTGCATTTGAACTTCATAATGACCCTCAATATATGAACCCATTTTTGATCATGAGGGAATTTTTTTTTGCAGTAAAGATGTACTTTATAAGTTTTTGATGGTTTAAATTAATTGATCTCAACCATAATGATGAACGTGTGATATTTCTGCCAAATTGAAACTGCAGAAAGTGTGATTTAGGATCCCCCGGCAACACAGTAGAAAATCCAAGCCATTTGACACACGCACACCAAACGTCATGGACTACAAGTGCAAATTACGTCCACAAGCAATGAGGAGGATACAAATAAAACAGATAAAATCCAACCAAATCCTTCGTGGCACGGTTCCATACTTTCTGAGCCCATTAATTAGGTTCCCTCCAAGCATGCAATTGGATTTCATACCCATTCATAGAAATTGAAGGGCCAAAATTCTGCAATTTGGTAACTCATCATCTAAGACAATGAAGAAAGCTACCGAACCAAATGGAGAAAAGCAATTCTAAAACATGTAGCAACTCATCATCTTCCATCATTAATCATTTCTGCACATAACATGCCAAGAATACCACCCACAACACAGAGAAACCAATCACGATGATATAGCTGTTCCCCACCATGTTCCAGTCAATATATTGCAGAAGGAGCAAAGTATTTCTTGAGCAAAATCCCAAACCATGTCCCATACCAAAAGAAAAATAGAACCCACCCACTTGAATTCATTGCAGAAAATTGCCTAGCAATTTTAAATCAAATTATTTGGTCCTGCTTAATCACAATCTATACATAAGACAACAACACTGCAAACACTAGCCAACATCTTTATCAAACATCAGCATTGTACGCAATCACGGATGCACAAACGCACAACAGTTTAAACAAAACGAAGGCACAACTGTTACAAATGCCCAACAAACGCACATCAAATTTCGATAGCCTAAGGGGAAAACATTACAACGTTCAGATCTCGCCAAACGTTAAAACACAAAGCTCCTTCAAACACAATTCATCAACATAAACATAAAAAGCTCCTTACAAAGTTCTGCTGCAATGCAAATCTACTACATATCCTAAACATAAAAAATACAAGAAATCCTAAACACAGTCTGCAACAAAGCCTACCATCTTCTGGATTATCTAGTGCCGTTGTTGCGCTCGAAACTATAACGCCGCTACGACAAACAATTCAAGTAACGTAACCATGCAGAATTTGCGTCCTGTCTGGAAACAAAAGCACAATATGCAGCTCCAGTATAACCATGGATTTGTGCATGACACTCAACCCAGGTCGAATACAGGCCCGGCTGTCGGCCTTTAAAGACCACATATGTCTTGCTTGGCCTTGGTGTTCGAATTGCTACAAAGTTGGACGAGTCAGACATGATAGTGTTAATTTTAAGTTCTTCTAAATCAATGTGATGGTGCACTAGATGTGAGTGCACTTCATGACCTACTTATAGTGGACAATCCTGTAAAGAGCTATACAAGCAAGTTTATTGTTGGTAGGTGTGAACATATACACAAACATTTACACTCTCAACCACCAAACTCAACTAACATCTTAAGAATTCACATCACAGCAAATGTGAGCCACATGTAGCTCCTGACAAAAATTGAAGCCACTTATTCTCCCAACCCAAATCCGTGGCCTAATTCCCTCTTTCCCCAGTTCTGGTAATGAATTATATTTCTTAATTAAGTAATATTTAAACAATTTTTTTTTACATAAACCCAAAATGTGGCTCCTGACAAAAAAGAATAACAAAAAACCAATGCTGCAAGACCAACCTTTTTCTTTTATTTCCTCCCCTCTACCCTCCCCTGGGTCTTATATAATGGTAACCCTCTATCCTAATCAAATGAACTCAGATAATTAAGGCATTCACTAGTAAGTACAACTGTTGCACTATTAATTCAGCCACATGGCTTCCTTCAAACTAGGTCTCTACCTTCTTGTGTCTGTCTTTGCCCTCCACCTGCTTCCAAGTCCAGTCATGTGTGGAGGTAATACAAAAACCGGTCCCTGTTTATTTAATATTTGTCATATTACTTTGTCTCTAGCTAGATTTATATTTTTGCTATGTTAATTTGAGACCACTTGATACAAAATATTACCTGATCTGCGCCTTACAAAGGCATTGGTCCTTCAATTTTGATGCTTGGAAGCAAAGAGAATGGACACCATTACAAAGCTGATCTGAAAAAGCAACATGTTAGATAAGTAAGAGTGTGTTTGGATGAACGAACTTTCATCTTAGCTTACGAGAAAAATACTTTTACTTTTTATTTAGAAGTATCTGTTAATATCTGTTGGTGAAGCTCTCTTTGCCTGTTAGTCCACAGATTGCTTCAGCTGGATCGTGTTGTCTTCTCGTTGCCATTTCGAATAATCTGTTGTATATTGCGAACCTTGGAGACTCTATTTCCACCATTTCCTTCATTCTCTTTCTCATCATCTTATTCAAGTTACTTAAAAGATCAACTTCTAGCAACTTTACAAATTAAAGAATCTGGTTTAACAGAAGTTCCTACTGTTATAAAAAATGCTCCTGTCATATAACCTCCACTAACACCCATACACAAACTAACAAGGAAATGGAGAAAGCTCTTGTTCATGTTTTACTCAATTTTGTTTTTGAGTATATATAACTTTCAGCAGCAACACTAGAATCCGGTTCTAGAATCCCCTTACTATATCCCCCTGATCAATTAATTTATTAATTATCAGATTGAATTCACATATTTCACTTTGATAGATGGTTATAATTAATGAAAAAACTCCAAGCTATCAAATCTTTTATTTTGTGTAAAATAATCAAATATACCACACAAAAGATTCAAAAAAAATTGCTTCATCATGATTTATACAAATTAACGAAATCATAGATCTAAAATTAAATATCTGAAAGCAAATATTACCCAAACCAAAGAGACGAACCAAAGATCAATGAATCTGGTATAGCTTGGTGAAGATCTTCCCAGGGCGCTTGTTCCCATCAACAAAGGAACAATCTTCACCTCTTCCATGCTTCATCAAACCCCTCGTATAGCTCATATCCAAGCTCACATACTTCACCAACCCCAATTTCTGAATCTCCTCAACCACCCCCAATTCCCCGATCGAAACCACACTGAAGTCAGTCGGATACTTCGCCGCCGGGTTCCGCCGCTCGATCCACAGCCACCCTTTGGAGCATAGACGAGATTCCAAATAGGCGCGGTTGTGGCGAGGGATTTGGGGTTAGGGTTCGGAAGAGGGTGATGAAGAGAATGAGGAGGGAGAAGAGGGAGCTCCGGTGGTCGACGACAGCTTCACCTTATGCTTCCCCCACCGTGGTTCAATCCTCAGGTTACAATTTCAAAACCATTTTACAAAATGGTTCTTTCCAGTTTCTGGTTTGATGAGTTCCAAAAAAAAAGAGTTTCTGATTTGATAAGTTTGATAAATAATAGACCCAAATAATACACCTTACTTAGATTGAAGCTAGGGGTTAATTTGCAATATTATACATTCTGTTGAAACCTGAAGTACAATTCTGAAGCCTTTACCCGGTAACAGATCTACACCATCCATTTTTATATTTATTTATCCAAGGGCTACTATTCAACTGTACCATGGTGGTGCACCACCGAAGCCAAAACCTTAATTGAGAGTGTTTTTTTGGTACAGATTAATTGAGAGTGTGATATGAAATGAGAATCGAAATGATGAAAGAAAAGGAAAATAGGAGCAGCTTTGTTTCCACTTTGCCCACATTTCTTATTCTTCTTTATCCCTGATTGATAACTGTTGCTGGCAACTTTCATTATCGAACAACACAGTATATAGTGCGCTTTCACTGTGTCCTTAGATGGACAGGAAGGGACCCAATATCCCACATTCCAAGGTGCCTCTTCTCAATTTTTAGATAATTCATTTGTTGTTTTTTTCTTCAGATATATAGAAATATGTGAAAATATTACATCAGCCAGTCAGAGACATGCTTTTCTAGGTGTACTATTATTTTAAATATTGAAAACAGAATCGATATTAAAATTATATTTTAATTTTGGAATATGCATGATTTTACATTTTATTTAAATATTTTTTTATAGAGTTTTTTTATTGGTTTTATAGATAAATGTTAGTAATTAGAAATGTTAGTAAATTAATTTTCATCCTGAAAATCAAGATATAACTAAAATATAATATTTAATAAATGATTTTCATTATGGTCTTCATTATTTTGATTCGCCGTTTGGTGAATGTCACTCCATTTTTAGGAAGGATAGTTGTCTCGCTTTTGATCGGCCTATGAATCCTTCGTAGTTTTGTCCGGGTCTTTTTTTCCCTCATTCTAACCAAAAAAATAAAAATAAAATAAATGAAAGTTAAAAACGAAAGTTCCTTATTTATTATTTTTTAAACAAAAACAGAACTTTCCTCTTACGTTTAAAACGAAATAGAGAAAATGCTGGGAATTATATCTAAATAGGCAACTGATGTCAACAAAAAAATATCTACATAATTATTATCTTAAGCCCCACATTGTTCAAAAGTGCAAATTGTCCCCAAATGGCACCATTATTTATAGAACGAGTAACGAGTAACAAGCACAAACATAAGCTCTAATGGATGCTCATCCTCCCCCACGAAAAAATGCCCCCTCTATCCTTGTAGATAACTCAAGATTAAAGATAGGATATTTTTTCATAATCAAATTTATATTTGATATAATTTTATGACATAATATTATAGTATATTCCTTTCTTGTAAACTTTAAACAGTATTTCAAAAGTTTAACATAATTTTATTTACTTTTTTTAATCTATTTAAGCAACATACATAATTTTTCTCTTTATCTTCACTTCTCTATTTGGTTGCATTTTTCCTTACTTATTTTAGAGAAAAAAGATGACACACCGACGGTGTAAAATTTTTTTACATCGTCAACCAATCAAATTTTAAGGATTTGTCACGTCAATTAATGAAATTAAATAAAAAGAGATATTTTCTCACATCCTTAAAATCTGATTGGTGATGGTGTAAAAAAACTTTACACCGTCAGGGCATAGAAATTAAACTCCTTCTTTTATCATTATGAAAATTTAAATTTTTTTTAATGAAAATGGCCATTGTATTCTCTTATTTTCTTTTTTTTTTTTGGTGAAAACCATTGTATTCTCTTTCAATTTTCATTATCATTAACTTTTGTGGTCTTTATTATTGTATTGCGCACGGATAACTGATTCAAGGGTCAAGGTACCCTACCGTACTGCCCTTGCCCTGCAAACTCATAACTTACAACAACAAAACGGTGCCAAGTCCGTGACTCAATTCAGTAGGCCAACAATAAAAAGAACCCACTTTACGGTCTTTACCCCCTCTTTTCTCCCCATTTTTCGCTGTTATAAATCAACATTGATAAGTACATACATTTCATTTCCACCCATTTTTATTTCTATCTCTCTTCTTTTATCATGTATCAACTCTTATAATTTCTCTTTCTTACTTTTTCTTTTGTTCTTATTTCTCATCCTCCACCTCTTTCCACCTCAAAGATGAGGTGTGAAGGAATAATTATTCGTTATCAATTTAGGTCTGCAAAAACAATTTGAATTTCTACCGTTCACAAATTAAGTGGTTCGGGATTTGATTTGATTACTAATTCTTATGAATGAAAAAAAATATTAAACAATTTTTTACCACTTTGTGCATTGACAACGAAACAAGTGATTAGTCAAACAATTAAGGGTTGTGACCCTTAGTTGTTCGACTAATTACACAACATTTTATTTATACGATAAAAACATAAATAAAAACTTGAAATGATTATGTATTTTTTGTTTATCAAGGTATATACATAACTGATAGTCATGAGATTAATATTTTTAAGAGTCAAAAATTTCATTAATTGTGTAAATTTCTTTCAATAAATCCTTATATTACGCACAACATGGATCAAACTCTGAATTATGTGCTTAAAAGAGTTTAGTTATCTACCCACTCTGCTTAGACTTTGTTGGTGAATGATATTTTGTTATTGCTAGTTTTTTTTTCCACTTTACTTTTTGGATCATATTATTTAATCTTGAATAAAAATGATGTTGTACTATATGCCCAAAACAGTAAATAATTGTATCAAAATTATTTTAACAACCTTCATTAAACTTGCTCTAATTTCTCCTATAAATACCCAGCCACACCTCTCATCTCATCCATACCCACCAAACTCACATTGTTCACTTTCTTTCTCTCTACCCCAAGTCCCCAACAAACAAAACAACACCTTCTTCTCCCACCAATTCAGTGTTAAAGCAAGCAACCATGAGAACCATCTCCACCACAACCACTACTACACTAGCACCCGAAGCCACCGCATCATTGATGCGCTCATCATGGCACTCTCCGATTCCGTACCTGTTCGGTGGCCTCGCTGCTATGCTTGGTCTCATAGCTTTTGCTCTGTTGATATTGGCTTGCTCTTATTGGAAACTCTCAAGTCATTTACAGAGTGAAGAAAATGAAAACAGAGACTTGGAAAACGGTGAGAAAGAGTGTGATTCTGCTGGTGAAAAGAAGGTCTATGAGGAGAAGATTCTGGTAATCATGGCCGGAGATCAGAACCCGACATTCCTGGCCACCCCTGTTTACCCCAAGTCGTTATCTTTCTCTGATGGGGTGAAGACCCATCTTGAGGAAACCCCCCAAAATCATGAAGCTTCTGAGAAAACGCAGAAAGAAATGGAAAACCATCTTCAACCTGCAACACAACAACCACAAGAACAAGAAACCCAACAACAAAGCTAGCTAGCTAGTTGATATATTTATCAATTGGCTTGCAAATTTAACATAGGCTAGATTTGAGTAACAGAGTGTCTTTTGCTCTGTTTCTCACTGATTATTCCCTCTTGTTCTTTTTGCTTTGCTTTTTTGTCTTGGTTTTTGAGCTTGTTGGATGGTTTGTCTTCCACTTTGAATCGGGAAGTGTAAATTGAAGCTGAGATGAATTGGAATTGAGGGAATTTTGTTTCTATCTAAATCTAAGGGTAAAGCCAAGTTTGGCGTAATCTTCAGTGTTACTGAAAGTACTTTTTTCGATTAATGGTTACTCCATTATGATGCTTAGTTGCTTACAGCTTGAGAGGCAAGCAACAACTTCTGAGTGTGTCTTTTCATTTAATATTTTTTAAATAAAAAATGGTAAAATTAGTGAAATTTGATTCTCAAACTCTAAAAGAAAAAAAATTTGATTAGCTATATACTGCTTAGCGCGCTAACTGTGGGATGATGATTAATCTCAATGCTATTAACTCTATGATACCATGATTGAGATTATTATTTTTTAATCAAAGTTAGTTGAAAAAATGAATTATTTTTCTTTATACATCGGAAAATTGACAAAAACAAGAACAAACTACCCAACCCAGAGGGAAAACCTCAAGAGAAGGACTTCCAGCTCTGGAGGCGGAAACTCGACTATCTGGAAATCTAGAACTGGAAGCGTGGAGCCATTCCTAGCTAACCAATCTGTTGTTGTATTCCCCTCTCGCCTGCACCAAGAGAGATCCACCTGCCAACCACCATTGAGCACCTCGCGAATCTCCATCACAACACCATCATGGACTTGGTCTTGGATGCTCATAGGGTCAGACAAGATACGAACCATATCTTGATTATCAGATGTACTAATTAACCTTCTAAACCCATGATCCCAAGCCAACCTAGGGCTATCGAGAAGAGCCTTTGCTTCAGCACAAAACAAGCTACCACCCTTCTCTTGGAACATGAAGCCAGTAACCCATTTACCTGTATGATCTCGTAGCAAACCTCCACCCCCCATAAATCCTTCCTCCTGACGGTAGCTGCCATCCACTTCAAGCTTCATGAACCCTTTCGGTGGAGCCTTCCATCCCACATTCAAAAGACCAGTGTTTTCATGCAGCAAATCTGGTTGCAGAAAACGAATAAAGTCATCGTGTTCATATTGCAACTTTCGCCAAGCACTCTCCAACGTCCAAGGTTGAGGATCAAGAGCCATGTTGCACCTCCATTTCCAAACCCCCCAAAGTCCAGCAAGGAATCGAGTAGCATGGTTGCTAGTAGCATGCTCCTTTATCCAAGCTCGAAATTCCAAAGTCCATAAATTCTGCTAGCTCCAAGCTCCCAGTTTAGCCCACAACTGGCGGGAATGAGGGCAATCTCTTAGCCCATGCATGCAATCTTCCCTTGGTGAAAAGCACCGCGCACATCCCTCCGACACAACCAACCTACACTTGAAGCTATTCGAATTAACCGGGATCGCTTCATGAAGACACAACCAAACAGACATACGAACCTTCTCCGAAATTTTTAACTTCCAAACCCAAGCCCAACTTTGCTCTTCCTCCTGCACTATCATTTTCCCACAGAGCCAACTATACCCTTCACTAACGGTGTACAGACCAGTGTTAGAATTCTCCCAAGTCCAAGCATCCCTGCTCGCTGGGTCTAGGCGCGGTTCCACATTGGAGAACATGCCTTCCACCTCCTCCAGAACCATAGTTGCCAACCGATCCAACCTCTAGTTCTCGTGGTCAATTAAATCCCGAAGATAAAGCCTTGTGTCGGATATATTCACGAATGGAATTTTTCTCTCCTATTTTTCCAACTCCAGACCAATTGAAATACCACACAGATGAATCACTCGGTCCCATCCTAAATTTAAAACCATTTGGGAGTTGATCCCTCGCCTCCAGGATGCCCTTCCAAACAGGGGAGGCATTATTCTGATGCGTTACACTCAAGATTGACGGCCCCCTAAGGTACTTGTACTGGAAAACCTGCACCTACAGCTTATCAGAATTAGAGAGGAGATTCCAAACCGCTTTCGCTAGCAATATCGTATTGTGGTCCGTCGTATCCCTCATCCCAAGTCCACCAAGCTCCTTATCTCGAGTAATTTTTCTCCAATTAACTAAGTGCCAGCCTCTTTGACCATTGGCCTTCACCCAATTGAAGCTTCTCATGCATTGGTTCATGCTATTGTTGATACTTCTAGGCAACCAAAAAAACCTGCATGGTGTATGTTGGAATTGCTGCTATTGCAGATTTTGCAAGACACACCCTCCGAGCAAGGTTGAGGAGATTAGTCTTCCAAAAAAGGAATTGTTCTTATTGGTAATGGGTCTTATAGTGTTACCAGTGAGGTAGATATTCTCCAAATGGAGCTTTCTGCAATTTTTCATAAGTTGTTGGTGGCTTGGAGCCATTGGTACCGGAGTGTGAGTTGCTACTTTCATTCTCTTCATGCAACGACGTACGATGTTGGTCCTTAACCCTTGTCTAGGTTCCATACTTGTTGATTGAAAACATTAGGGATTTGCTTCATAGGTAATCCAATGCTCATTTACCCCATACTTTTCGTGTGGGTTATGCGTGTGCAGAACATCATAGGGTGTAATATGGTAACTTCTCATCTCGTTTTGAAATCATGAAGTTAGGTTTGACTCTCACTCATTGAATAAAACACATGTTGCGATCAATTGCTTATTGCTTAATGGAGTACCGACAATGATGATATTTGCAATTATATCGGATGTTACCTGATCTAAAAAAATTAATCCTTGCGGGCTCTAGCATAAATTGTCTTTCTAATATACTTTTTTTTAGTGCGTCGGAAAGATAACAACACAAAACAAAAAACTAAAGCAAACCTAGGGAGTATTTCTTATAAATTAGTAGTAAAATAAAATCATTGGTCAACATTTTACTGCTTATTACATTAAGAGCGAGACGAGTGATTGTCGAACAACTAACAATTGTTGGGATACCTCATTTAATAATAATAATAATAATAATAATTTTATACAACATTTCATCAATGGATTTTACAATTTAATTTCACAATATTATCCTACAAAATTATTTTTTATTGCTCATTTTATCTTAGTCAATTGTGACAACGCTAGTCCAAACAAACACTAAATACTTTGAATTAATATGTATTTTTTTGTTTTTGAGAGTATTCACATAAGTGACACTCATGAGATTAATTTTCTTGAAATTTGAAGATCACATTTTGTGTATAAGTGTCTTCCAACTAGAGCTGTCAATATGGGCTGGCCCGACCCATACGGGCCAGCCCGTCACGGGTTGGGTTGGAAACGGGTTGGGTCAGGCCAACCCATATTTTGACGAGCTAGAGAAATATGAACCCAACCCGACTCACGAGTTGGCTCGTTTGTTATGTTTCATAAATAAATAAAATCTAAAAAATTGGATAAAAATATTTCAAAAAAGAAAATGTTATAAAAAATAGTTATTAAAATACTGTATTAACACATAAACAAGTAAATGAAGTAATACTAGTGGTAGTGGATTTGAATTAACAATACTAGTTTAACACATTATAGGTCAAGTTCAAACTAGCTATAAATTGAAAACTAGCTACAGGCACCAAAAACACGCATGGGAAAAGGAAAATACAAATCTCATTCCTAATAATCCAAGAAACCATCACCCCCTCTAATTGCTACATGTAGCAAAAGATAAACTCAAAATAATCATTCCTTGTGCTCCACCTCCTCTCTTTGGAAAGCCTTATCACAACAAATACCAACAGTACAGTAGGAGACGAAGAATTCCTCTAGCCAAAAGAAATAGCAACATAATAGGTAGTGATAGAGAGTAGAGACCACTCATACCGTTGATCAGAAACAAGGAAGCAAGGAGAAACGGGTTTGAGCCGCCGGTGAAGGAGAACAAGCCACCGCAGAAGGAGGATGAGCCGTCGGTGATGGACGAGCGAGACAAGGGGAAAAAGAACTTGACCTGTGGAGTGAAATGTGAGGCCAGGAGATTTTTGTGATTTGGATAAGGTTTCTTTAATTTAAATTTAAAAAAGATTTATCTCCTTTTCTCTTAAAAAAACTAATTGGGATTTGGGCTTATCCAAACAAAACATTTAAAAAAAAAGTTAAAAAGCACTTGACTCGCGGGCTGACCCGTTCAACCCACGGGCTGACCAGTTTAACCCGCGGGTTAAACGAGCCGGGTTGTGCTGGCCCAGGTTCCATATGGGTTGATATTTGCCCAACCCAACCCTGTCACGAGCCGGGTTGGGTTGGGCTAGCTCGCGGGTTCCAACCCATATTGACAACTCTACTTCCAACAAATCCTTATATATACACACTACTTAGAGATCAGACTCTAGATTAAATGCTCAAGAAGTTCTCAGCTATCTACCCGCTATGCTTACACAAAAAAGCATAATGAAAAGAAATTTGTGATATAATAAAGTAGTGTGGTTGAATAGAAAAGAGAGATAAGCGAAGAATATATGAAAATGACAAATAAGAAAAAGAAAAGTGTGAACATATCAAAATTAATCAACGAATTCTGTTTCAAAAAAAAGTTCACCAATGAATGGTTTTATGTTGCTGGTTTTCATTTAGTGTTCCACTTTACTTTTTAATCATATAAGATATTTAAACTTACATAAAAAAAATGTTGTACTATACACCCTCCGATCACTATTATAAGGAAAAAAATAAATTTTTAAATTCATTCTGTAAATGATGTATCTCGTCTATAATAATGACTAGATACATCATTTATTCAATGAATCCAAAATGTTGTTTTTTCCTTATAATAGTAACTGGAGGGTGTAGACACAAAACAATACAGAATTGTGTCAAAAATAATTTAACATCCTGCATTAAGCTTGCTTTAATTTCTCTTATAAATACCCTTCCACCCCGAGAGCTAGATTTGCCACCCCAACCATTAGATTTCACACCCCCAATTTTCGGATTTTCAAGTTCCGAATTATTTCGGAATCTTAGATTCCGAAATTAATTCGTGATTTTTAGTTCAAAATACATCTAACACCACACTTTTGAGTAAAAAACCACACTTTTGAGTAAAAAACTGCTTCGGAAACCTTATTTCCGAAATATTTCGGAAACTGAGTTTCCGTAAGTGGGGTGACATTTCTAATGATTGGGTGCCAAATCTAATGATCTTCCACCCCTCTCATCCATTCACCAAACTCACATGGTTCACTTTCTTTCTCTCTACCCCAACAACAACGACACCTTCTTACCCCTCCAATTTCAGTATTAATTGAAAGCAACCATGAGAACCCTCCCCACCACTACCACAACTTCACTAGCACCCACAGCCACCGCATCATTGATGCGCTCGTCGTGGCACTCTCCGATACCGTACCTCTTCGGCGGGCTTGCTGCTATGTTAGGTCTCATAGTTTTTGCTCTGTTGATCTTGGCTTGCTCTTTTTGGAAACTCTCTGGTCATTTACGGAGCGAAGAAAATGAAAACAGGGACATGGAAAACGGTGAGAAAGAGTGTGATTCTGCAACTGAAAACAAGGTCTACGAGGAGAAGATTCTGGTAATCATGGCCGGAGATCAAAACCCAACATTCTTGGCCACCCCTGTTTTCCCCAAGTTGTTATCTCTCTCTGATGGGGTGAAGACCCAGCTTGAGGAAAACACCGAAAATCACGAAGCTTCTGAGAAATCGCAGAAAGAAATGGAAAACCATCTTCAACCTGCAACACAACAACCACAAGAACAAGAAACCCAACAACAAAGCTAGCTAGCTAGTTGATATATTTATCAATTGGCTTGCAAATTTAACATAGGCTAGATTTGAGGAACAGAGTGTCTTTTGCTCTGTTTCTCACTGATTATTCCCTCTTGTTCTTTTTGCTTTGCTTTTTTGTCTTGGTTTTTGAGCTTGTTGGATGGTTTGTCTTCCACTTTGAATCGGGAAGTGTAAATGGAAGCTGAGATGAATTGGAATTGAGGGAATTTTGATTTGTTTCTAAGTACAGCTAAGTTTGGCGTAGTCTTCAGTGTTACTGTAACACCTTTTTTTTCGGTTAATGTTTGCTCCATTATGACATGGTTAATGCTTAGTTCTTTACAGCTTGAGAGGCAAGCAACAATTTCTGAGCGTGTCTTTCATTTAAAATTAAAAATGGTTAAATTAAAGTTTAGTGAAATTAGTTTGTTAAACTTTTATGAACGAACTAAAAAAAATCATCCGTCAACTAATTCATCCTCCCTCCGTTCTTGACATTTTGTTGTTTAAGGTTATGCACATTGTTTAAGAGTGCAATCATTGATAATTTTGTTGATATAAACACCCTTATTTAATGTTGAGATAAAGTGAAGAGAGAGAGTGATAGTTATTGGTTAAGAAACTTATTATGATTTTGATTGGTAAAAATAAGAGGTGGTTGGTGAGAGATATAGTAATAAATGAGGGTATACATGAAAAAAATTGAGAAAAAATGCATTGGGTTTGTAAAACAACAAAAGTTTTAGAAATTAAGTTAAAAGTTAAAACAACAAAAGATCTGGAACAGAGGGAGTACTATTTAGTAGGCTAACCATGAGTGATGATAATTAGTCTCATAATTATCAACTCTGTGATACCATGGTTGAATTTTTTTTCTTCATGAAAGTCAGATAAAAAAAAGAATTATTTTTAATGGTAATGGGTTTTATCTAGTGATGCAGATATTCTTCAAGTGAAGCTCGTTGCAGTGTGAGTTGTTATTATGATTGACATTGCTTCTCGATCCCTTTTGGGTTCCATGCTTATGGTGTCTTGATTGAAAACATTATGAATTTGTTTCACAAACAGTGAGATGTTAATTTACTCCACACATTTTTTCTCTTTTGTTAATCTCTTGTATGTAAAAAAAGTAAGGAATAAAAATGTATTTTTCAAGATAAAGTTATTAAAATAGATATAAGATTATGGATATATCTTCAATGTAATTTTTTTTTTGGTTACAATTGGAATGAAAAACAACTTAAAGCTAAATAACTATATCATTGCACAAGAGGGGCACCACCGTTGAAGGCGGGAGCTTCCAAACCTTCCAATCCCATCCTTCACGAACCGCTAACTTCGCCAAAGCATCCGTAACCGAATTCATTTCCTTGGGGATGAGGGCAACTGTGACATTTTATTTCTGAAAATTTTAAATAACATAACTTAAGTATAATGAGGTGTAATAATAATTTTCCTTGGGAATTTAAATAATTTTATAATCAAATTGAATAGTGTCAAACTGTCAATAATTTTATTTTAAAGGGATAATTAAGCTCTTCATTAAGCTCATATAAGACTCGTATTGGAGAATAGGTTATCCCTTGTGTTGTTGTATTAAAAATAGCTAGTATTGTGTTTTATTGTCATTTTTTAAGGAGAGAATGTTATACTTATAAACTTCCCAAGGCTAGTGCCACATCGTTATTTTAAGGGTTTTAGTCTATAAGGTGAGTCCCCAGGTCCTCATGAAGGACTGGGGATGATACGCTATGGTATAGGCTAGACTTGAAGCCCATTGAGCAAGTATAAGGCTGATGACGGGGCATATCCAGGATTTTTTTATTGGGGGTGAAATATAAGACTAAAAAAAGCTTCATTAAATATTATATAAATTTTAAATAATAAAAAATTATTTGAATATAACTCTTCGTTCTTTCATAATACTAAATTTATCTATTATTGTATCAATAGAGATTTTTTCAGCAATTTCTCTCTCGATATACACAACTAATAAATTTTTGAGAAGATCATCTTCAATTTTGTTGCGAAACCGAGTCTTAACAACTTTCATTGCAGAAAAGATTGCTCTATAGATACTGTTGAAACATGGAGTATCAAAATAAGACATACCAATCTAGTAACAAGTGGAAATATTGTTGATTTTCCAGTTTCAACTAACTTCTGGTAAAACTCAGATAAACTGGAAATTTTTCCTAAATTAGGATCTCGGGAAACATCTGAACGATAATGTCTTAGTTGGAACGACAAATTCCTTCTTTCTAGATCGAAAAAATACCTACAGTCGGTGAACATTTCAAAATTCTTGGGGGGGGGGGCGATGACCCCTGTCAGCCCTCCCTAAATACGCCCTTGTCTGATGATGTAATAAGACAAATTTTCTTTTTTGCTCATAAACGACAACACAAACCTTAGATCTGTAATCCCTAGGTCATTCCAAGAACATTTTGGCGCCCACTATGGGATCCAATAATCCAATCCCTCTGCCTTGAGTGTTGAGAGCCCTGGCTGGTTTTACTAGGTCAACTAGGGCAATGAGAACGTCAAATCAAGCAGAGCGATTTCCAATGGCGACGAGCAACATGCAAAACCTGTTGATGCAAACCATACTCAGATTTGATGGGATGTAGCGAGTAAATGAAACCTTGCAAGCATAAGGTGTGATATGGTAATTGCTCATCTCGTTCTTTAATTATGATATCAAAGTATGATTCCTACTCATTAACTGAAGCACATTTATTGATCAACCATTTATTACTTGATGCAAACACCAACACCGATGAGATTGGTCAATTCTATCAATGGTGAATACATGATCTAACAGAAACAATCATGTGCAATTCTTGCGAGCTCTAGAATAAACTGTCTTTCTAGTATACTTTTTGTTGTTACGTACTTTAAAATGATAACAAACACAATTAAAAAGAATAAGACACACCTAGGAAGTCTTTCTTTTTTTTTGGTCAAATATTCATAGTTCATTGATAACCCAAGGGTTGTCTAACGACACTTACAACATGCGAGAATAAATCTCAACGAGCGATATCGCAATGGAAAACATGAGCAATTTAAGTACAAGAAGCATGCACACTCAAACATAAAGCTGAAACATCCAACATAAAACATGATGTAAAAACCCTAAGGGCCATTCAAAAGCCCCTAAACCCCAAAATACCAAAGAGCCTGATTGACTTCTGAGCGGAGAAGTTTCAATCTTCAGTTTTAACCCGGCGCTCCCCAAACACAACTCACTTGGCTCTGTCGTAGTTGCAAACAGTCCGCTATCAGGAAAGTCCAAGAACGGCTTCAGCGGCACCAACACGGGGACAATCCAGCATCTCTGAGAAGTGAGGGGATAAAAGGGAATGAAACAAAATAGACTTTTTTTGGTTTATTATTTTTGGTTAAATTTGGGTCGAGTAGATCCAATTGGGTTTAGTACGGTTTGCAATGCGTGACCTTTCTTCTTTTTATGCTTCGGAAAATATTGCGTGGCCTTTCTTTTCCAATGTAATCTTTATAAAACGTGGAAGAAACAAAAACTCGGCCTCCACAACACAATGGAGGCCCAATTAAATGGAATATTATTCCAAGCCTTGTAGTTTTGGCACTATTTATGGGCATGACATTGTGCCACCAGCTTAGTCCATAGCATAGTCCAATTAACTCTGCTCATTGTTCAAATCCAATTTGTGTAACTCTTAGTTAACAATCCGAGGTATATTCATAAAAGTGTTTAAGCTATAACCTGTATTGGTTTAGTAAAACTTACCTTCAGATACGTGTATTACTGAACACATACATTTGGGGCATCATTTGTTTTTTCTTTATCATCTCATTATTTCGATCACATCACATATTTATATTTATAGTGAAATATTGTATAATAAGTTGTGGAATAATACCATGAAGATGGAAAAAAGATTACATGTGGCACTGCACTGGTCAGCAAGTCAGCCCTAGGGAAAAGAAACAAGATGTAATTAAGTGGGGTCCATTTAGAAAAGCACAAGACACGCAAGGCGTTGGAATATGGCATGGCACCGCACCGCACCGCCCCGCCCCAACCATACCCTCCTTTCCCCTTTCGGCCTTTTCCACCAAAACTAATGTGAAGTTTTTAGCACCTTCAAAATTGAAATAAAATTTCTTTGAATTTGAATAATTAACATAGAAAAAGAAAAAAAACGAATTCTACATGGCTCAAAAACGGTGGAGTATAAGGTGCAATAGTCATCATGTCATGCACCGGTGCAATACATCTTTAGAACCACAAAAATGAAATATTCCTTTAAGATGCTATATCTGCAACCTATTGGACCTGTTATTTAACATTTGTAATTTATTATAATTTTAATTTGTCTTTTACATTAAAGCCTTTGTATTGCCTTACTCCTTCAACCTTTCTTAGACCTCCGGCCACCACCTCAGCGACCACCACCTCCGGCTCCGGCTACCAGTTTTGTTCACACGCTCCAAATCAATCGCAACAACAACAAACAACCCATTTTGATTTCAATGTCTTTCATCCCCGACCCCCATCGAGCAGATTTTGCAGTTCATAAAACAAGCTGGAAGGCTTCTCATTTCTCAACCTGATTATGAAAATCCATCAGTCCAAAACCCAAAAATGGCTTCTCCTTTTCCGGTGCGGTGGTCTCTGATTCAACTCCAGCCCGTGCCCAAACCAAAACCTGCGCCCAAGGACCCCAACCAAAATCTGACTCAAAATTCCATCCTTCAAGCGCCGCCAAGCTTTGTCTCCTTCTGCTTATCTGGGTTTTGATGAGCAGAAGGCGTGAGGGACATGGAGATGGGTTTGTTGGTCTCCAAATGAACCAGATCTGGGTCTGTATATCTCTCAGTGTATTTCGATTTCAAACCAGAGCTGATTTTGATGATGGCCCGAGGGGTGTGGTGACCGGAGGGGTGGAAGCGGGTAGGTTGCGTGTTGGAGGTTGTTGGTCGTTTGAATGGGAAGGTGGATGGAGAGGTGGCCAGAGGAGGTAGAGTTCTGGGTTTTTGGAGGGCCATCGCCATGAAGCGCCGGTGGTTGCAGCCTCAATCACCATCTGTCACCGGTAACTTCCATCGTTGTCATTCCCCGCCGCGCCGGAAGCCACCATCGGTCTGCAGGTGAGAAGGAAGAGACAGAGGAGGGAGAAAGGAGAGGTTGAGAGATAAGGGACAAGAATATTTGTGTAAATTTCAATTATTTATTTATTTATTAGCAGGTCATTAAACCTGTTATAATAGGTCATTTTTGCTCTTGCATGATGCAAGACCTAGAGTGCACTTGCACCCTAGAAGCCACCCTATAAAACTGTCAAATAGCTACAGAATTTTTTTAATTGTAAGATTGTGAGTTAACCCTAAGTAAGTTTGTAAGTGTGAGTAGTGTTTCGTCTCTTAAATATAAGATTGAGAGTTAAGTCCTCACCCACAAAAATAAAATGCACATTATAACAAATCAATTAATGTAAACACCCCCAACGAGAAAATTAGCCATTGCTTATACCCCGAAACCAAGCCAAACATATATCTCTAAGAAATTTACAAGATTAGACAAAATTAATTAATTAATTTTTTTGGTTTAATTTCAATTGACTCCAACATGCATTCTTACATCAATTCAAAAATTCACTGAGCTGTAAATTTTGCATTTGGGTAAGCCTGATCCACGTGGCAGTCTCTCAATGGCCATTCATGAGATATCCGGGTCCCAGCAGATAGACTTGGACTATGACTTGGTGACTTGGCTTGTTTGTCCCCACCCACCTTTTCACGCAAACAATCAATCACTCTCTCACTCATTCACTCACGTTTCTTGTCATCTCCTCCATTCCACTCTCCAAACCATCAACATCACCATTCAGCAATGGCTTCCAAGCTCTGCGACTCATGCAAATCCGCCACCGCCACCCTCTACTGCCGCCCGGACTCCGCCTTCCTCTGCGCCCCCTGCGACTCCAAAGTCCACGCCGCCAACAAGCTCGCCTCCCGCCATCCACGTGTCACTCTCTGCGAAGTCTGCGAGCAAGCCCCCGCTAGCCTCACATGCAAGGCCGATGCCGCCAACCTCTGCCTCTCCTGCGACCATGACATCCACTCCGCCAACCCCCTCGCCGCCCGCCACGAACGTTCCCCCGTCACTCCCTTCTTCCACTCCCCCGCCGCCAACTTCCTCGACCACCAACACTTGTTCACAGATGCAAAACCAGAACCAGAAGCAGAAGCAGCAGAAGAAGAGGAAGAGGCTGAAGCTGCTTCCTGGTTGCTCCCGACTCCCAAGGAAGCAGATCTGTTCTCCGAATCAGATCCACTCCATTTCCTAGATCTGGAACAGAAAATCAGCGACTGCGTTGTTCCGGTGAACAGCAATTTGAACCATATCCTTCCATCACAGTCACATTCACAATCGCAGAGTGTAAGAGCGATCTCATGATTCTGCTTAATATTTTTTGTGTGTGTGAGTGATTGTTTGTGTGTTTGTTTGTTCAGGTATCGTCGTGTTCGATGGAGGTAGGGGTTGTACCGGAAGGGAGCACGAGCGCGAGCACGGTGGTGTCGGAGATATCGAACGGTGGCGGTGGTTACGAGAGAGCGGTGGATAGGGAAGCGAAGGTGATGAGGTACAGGGAGAAGAGGAAGAATAGAAGGTTCGAGAAGACGATACGTTACGCTTCGAGGAAAGCGTATGCGGAAAGCAGACCGAGGATCAAAGGCAGGTTTGCAAAACGCTCTGATGATAACAACAATGCTGATCTTCCAGCTGCAGCTCTTGTTCCAACTTGTTGATTCACTCACTCACTCACAACAACCCTTGCATTTGTGTATATGTAATTAAATTTCTTTCTTGTTTCCTTAATTTTCTCTCTTTGTCTTTCTTTTTGGTTGCTGTTTTGTTTTGTATATAGTTTCATGTTCTATTGCAGTTTAAGTTGTGCAAAATGTAAGTTGCTTGAATGAATGTTGTTGGTTTCTGTGGTAGCATTGCACTTCCTCTTATGGCTATGGCTGCTGTATCAAAATCTGGAATGCTAAGTATGGTTTGTTTATTCACAAATCATATTTTTAAATCATATCTAGTCCTAAAAAGTGTTCCATTTCTTACATGTGCGGATTATCTACTACATCACTTTCTAGTCGATCCACCTTTGATTTATGTTATAAAATAACAAGTTTATATTTTATAATTGAGTTAGGTGTGTTTTAAAGGCTGGTTTAGCAACAAACTTTAAGTTCCACTCACAAATAAAACAAAGAGTTACATGATGTGATGATGAAGATATTTCCACCTCGAACGTGATTCTTGGAGAGAAGACAAGGATGTAAGAGATGTGACAATGATATCATTAAAAGAGAAGTGAGATATACACATAAACGAAGTGAGAGTGAGAGTGAGAGTGAGAGTGAAGTCAATTATAACTTTTTTTCTGCCAAGGTATTTTTACAACCGACAATCATGAGATGTGTCAGTCGAGGTTCTGAGATCATGTTAAATGGGTAGGTCTTTACTAATAAATTATTTTTCATACGCACTATTTTTTTTTATTTGATAGGCAAATGTTAGTGGTTAATTGTTAGTAAATTAGAAAATCCCTTCAAAATTTCCTTCCAGGATTCAAACCCTGGACCTTCCCCTCCCCACCCTTATGTCCCCTAGCTCTTTTCATACGCACTATGCCGGGTCGAACTATCTACTAGTTGTGTTAGACCTTGTTGATGAATGAATTAGCTTGTGTTAGACCTTGTTGTGAATGGATTAGCTCGTAACAACTGCATGCACTGAAGTTATTTTGCAATGTGGGATCTTGGTCTTCTATTTTCTTTAATAAGTAATCAATTAAAAATAACTCTTGAAACAGCGCTTATTAGTTATTAGTCTTATCTCGCTTAATCAATGTTGTTGTTTGCTTTTTTCTTTTTAACGCGGAATGCTATTTACTCGGTCTACACTTTCAGTTAGTAAAACCCGATTGGATAGTCACCCAAACCGCAGGACCAACATCAATACCAAACCAGCTGAAAATGCTTCTATCACCAGCCATTGGTAGCAATTTCAGATTTAGCGTGAGGAGCTTGTCAATTTCTCCAACCACCTGAGCACGTTGAAGAAGGCAGAAGCTCCCTATATACACACACCACACCTCAAATCAGATTCATTAATTGAAGTGAAGAACATGCCTGGGAATGAAGGCAGTAACATTGTGAGTGAATGGCAGAAGTCAAGATGCCTTGCGCTAACACCATGCATAGAGGGTCCTGCGATCGGAATTGACCTCGGAACTACGTACTCATGCGTTGGTATTTGGCTGCATGATCATGTTGAAATCATAGCCAATGATCAGGGTAACAGGACTACCCCGTCCTATGTGGCATTCACCGATACTGAACGATTGATCGGCAGTGCTGCCATGAACCAGGCCGCTATGAACCCAATGAACACCGTTTTCGGTAAGTCTCGAGTTCACTAATTCCACTGATTCTCTTAACTTTTTTCTGAAAATGTGTTTGATTGTTAGTAAAAATTGTTGTTATACTTAGATTTTATTATTGCAGGAGAACATTGTTTGTGCGTAGCAATTGATATGGTTTTGTGTATCTTTCGGTGTGGCGTGTGCAGATGCTAAGCGTTTGATGGGTAGGAGGTTTATGGATGATTTGGTGCAGAATGACATTAAATCGTGGCCGTTCAAGGTGATGCCTGGCCCTGGTTACAGGCCAATGATTGTAGTGAATTACAAGGGGGAGGTGAAGCGGTTTTCTCCGGAGGAGATATCTTCCATGGTTCTCACGAAGATGAGAGAGATTGCGGAGGCCTATCTTGGTACCACTGTAAAGAATGCGGTGATTAGTGTGCCCGCTTACTTCAATGACTCTCAGCGTCAGGCTACCAAGGATGCCGGCGTCATTTCTGGCCTCAATGTGATGCGAATCATCAATGAGCCTACTGCGGCTGCCATTGCCTATGGACTCGAACTCGACAAGAAAGGCATTGCCACCAGCGCTAAGAGGAACGTTCTCATTTTCGACCTTGGTGGTGGGGCTTTTGATGTCTCGCTTGTTACCATGGCGGAAGGTAGCTTCGAGGTGAAAGCCACCGCGGGTGACACTCACTTTGGGGGTGAGGAATTTGACAACAGAATTGTGAACCATTTTGTTGAGGAATTCAGGTGGAAGAACAATAAGGACATTAGCGGAGATGCCACCGCTGTTAGGAAGTTGAAGACCGCATGGGAGAAGGCGAAGAGGATACTATCATTCACTGATGAAACCACCATTGAGATTGATTCTCTGTATGAAGGCATTGAGTTTTCCACAAACATCTCTCGTGCGCGGTTCGAAGAGCTGAACAAGGACTTGTTCAGGATGTGTATGGAGCGTGTAGTGATGTGTTTGAAAGATGCAAAGATGGAAAAGAGAAAGGTGGACGATGTTGTTCTTGTTGGCGGATCCACGAGGATGCCAAAGGTTCAGCAGTTATTGCAAGAGTTCTTCAATGGCAAGGAAGTTTGCAAGAGCATCATTAACCCTGAGGAGGCTGTTGCCTATGGTGCTTCTGTCCAGGCTGCAATTTTGAGTGGAAAAAAGGGACTGCAGGCTCTTAAATTGCTTGATGTAACTCCACTCTGCATTGGATTTGAGACTGGTGATGGGGATATGCAAGTGTTGATTCCCAGAAATACTAAAATCCCCATTAGGAAGGAGGAGGTTTTTACAACCTCCGCCGATAACCAACCCGGTGTGCTGATTCCGGTTTTTGAGGAGGGTGACCGGATAGTTAGAACTCATGGTCGTCACTACAACAACTTGCTTGGCAAGTTTGTGGTGTCCGGACTCCCTTATTTACCAAAGGGTGCTCCAAAGCTCAATGTTTGCTTCGACATCAATGCTGATGGTATCTTGAGTGTCTCCGCAGAGGACAGAACCATAGGAATGAAGAACATGCTGACCAGAGAGAGGAACAAGATTAGAATCAGCAACGACAAGGTGAGGCTTTCGAAGGAGGCGATAGAGAAGATGGTGAAGGAAGGTGAGAAGTACAGAGAGAGAGTAGAGGCGAAGAATGCTCTAGAGAATTATGCGGATAACGTGAGGAAGATGATCAAGGATTATGATATGATTGGCTCAGAGTTTTCAGCTGATGATAAGAAGAGGATTGAAGATGCAATTGAGCAGGCTATGCAATGGCTTGATGGGAACAAACTTGCCAAGACTAATGAATTTAAGGAGAGGAAGAAGGAGGTGGAGAGTATCTGCAACCCCATCATCTTAGCTAAGATGAATCAAATGTTTGATTAAGCAGACAGAACATCGATCACATCAGCGTTTGATTTTGCAAGACACATTTGGTTTGGGATTAAATACTAGCTACATCATGTCTATATATAGCATACTTTTTCTCTGTTTTTTCAGTATACTGTACATCGTTGTTTCACCAATTACTCAAATAAAAAAGTTTAGATTCTTATTTCTGAACTGTCTAGACTCTTGATACATACATGATTTCCAGACATATTCTCTTGGGGCTATTCATGATGTTATAAAGAGAATTTAGGTTTACCAAAATCCTAAACCTGCATGGGAGTGTTAGCATAACTCATTTCTAAACACACTTATTTGGTTTTAAATTTATACAATTCACATGGAACAAAATCACGCTAATTCTCTTGTGACTTCTCTTCACTCCAATCAATTTTAAAGAGGATGCTATGATAAAGTTTGGACCACACTTCAGATAGTTGGTGGGCAGCTTCACAAGAAATGCAAAAATCAATTTTGTTTACATTGTGTAGGAGATACACCAATTGTACTTTATTCAGGGTTTAATACTAGACTTTCATATTTTTGGCATGGTTAAAGAAACAATCAAGATTAAAAAAAGCATCTAATTGTGGGGTTCAAAATCATGAGAATGATCCAAATGAAAGTACTAATGAAACTTTGTGATGGTTCATAACCATTAGTAATGGTATCGAAAGTAAACCATGTTTTCAAATTGCAGCAGCGTTTGCCGCAGCTAAAGATGTTGTTGTAAATGTTGTATTTTACAATTGTGGGTGCCTGAGAAGGCCACTAATGTCTTAGATCTCAAAACTGCTTAGTGGCCGTGGTAAGTGCGGCGCTTTCAGAAATCGCAGTAAAAAGCAAACTGCAGCAATTTAAATAGCTTTAAACTGCAACAATTTCAATAATGCTACATGGCTCGAAAGAGCATTAATGAAACCTCACGAATGCATAGGTGTCTAGATCTAATACCATTGATTAGTCTCTCTCCATTTTAATCCTCCCTGTGATTTCCATTAAAAGAAATTAATGTGTTAATAGCTGTCGTTGCTCTTCGTTTTGTACCATGAATCACTGCTCGCACCTGTTTTCTTAGAGTGTGCAAGAATTGAGTCAAACATAAACTCATTAATTTTTTGTTTTTAAATTATCTTCTGGTAAAGAACATATATTTTCTGCATTGTAAAAATAAGAAGAATAAATATTATGCAGATAGAAGCACTCGCTTGGACAAAAATTTCATACTCTTAGATATATACCAACTTAATTGATGTGAAACTTTGAAAACATTTACTCTAGCTAAATATATATATGTAAAAATTGCGAGCTAAATATATATATGTAAAATAACAAGGTATGAGAACTTTGAAAACATTTACAAGAGAATTATACAACTCAATTTCCTTTTGATCAATTTTTGCAGGTAAATTTTATGAAGCATTTTTTTTTAGTTTAATTTACTTTATTTGCGAAATGTTTTTTTTTGTACAACACAAAGGTTGTTGTTACAAGTATCATTTATACGTGACCACTAAATGATTTTTATTTTGAATAATTAGGTATTTAAAACGCTGAAAAAAACTTAATAATGATAAATATTACATATATTAAATTGCATATAGATCATAATCAAATACAAAATTTGGTTCAGAAATGTAATTGAGCTTTAAAATCAATCTAAAATAAAACTTGGCTTGTGCTTTGCTAATACTCAGATTAAATAAGATTATGTTTATAGTTTGTTCCTAGCTTATCATTTGACTTAACTATTATATTTCCCAAGCTAGCTATTAGAACATTTGATATAATGTATATGAAGATGACTTGGTAAAAGATTCATTTCCTTGTCTAATACATGACTTGATACGCAAGGTATGGATTTACATGATACATTATATAATCTACAAGTATATTAAACCATAAAATAGATGCGAACTTAAGCTCCACTTTATATAAATTAAGTTTTGGCTTGCCATTCCATTTTATTCATTTATCCTATAATGCTCTAGTTAAAATTTAAAGCAACTGCTCTAAAGTCCTCTCCCCTTTTCTTCTCCCTTTCCCATCATGTTTTTCTTTCGACAATTAATTCATTATGTTTTTTTGTTACATATATGAAAAATTATTCATTATGTTTCTTCAAAAATAAAAATGTATTACATATTTTAATTTTTCTTTTGTGATTAAAATGGAGATGAATTGAGGACAATGAAGATAACACTTCGGTTCTCTCTCGTACGTAAGAGCTAATTGCTTTGTCGACAACATGTTCTCTGAGTCCAATATATCTCCAATATATGTTGTTGAAGTATAGTATTTTGAATTTACATTCTTATATATATATATATATATATATATATATATTTATTGAAATTTAATCAATTGTAAAGCCCTTTATATTATATTTATCATAAGTACATTTTCCTTTTTGATTTTTTTCCATCTAAGGATTGATTTTAGTCTTGGATTGCTAAAGATAACTTGTTGAGTTTGGTGATATAATTTTTCAGTCTAGTTTGTTTAGTTTGGATTGTCTTATTAAATTCCTTAGTTTTGTCTATAGTTTTTATTTTTATTGGACTTTTTCAGTGCTTAAATTAGTGTGGGTTATTGCATTTATGTGAAAAAATTGTGTTTTTGACTTGTGATTAACTTAAGCGGAAAGCAACCATGAAGACGAGCTTATCTGACTTCAGCTCATCAAGTTGGAAGGAAAATCAAAGAAGGAGAATTGATATTCAAAAGAAGTCTTAGGTGCACCCAAATGTAAGACTCAATATAAGTTTAATATTCGTACTAATTGTTGTTTCTATTCCAAAAACAGGGATATCCTTGTTAAATGCATGGTAAGAGGACAAAGTGCTTTGAACACCATGGTGATTAGAGATAATGAGAGCATTACTAGTTAAGAGTCCTCTTCAAAGTATTCTAAACCTAGTATATAAGGACAAAAGTGAATGCTAAGCTTTGGCTCTGGAAGGTGCTTTGCTCATGGTGAGAAGATTGCCCGTGGACCGTCATGGATTTCTTAGCCGGTCAGATACTAAGCCCACTAGTGGATCTCATGAAAATGTCCAAGACAGACCCAACCCAATCTTAGCAGGGAGCGCACACGTTGATATGAGTCGGCCGCCCGTATGAAGAAACGTTCAAATTCACTCTCATTTTGCCTCATCAATAGGGTTGCCCAAATCTTCCCCCCCCCCCCTAAATGTATTCGTTTGATTTCCTCCTCCCTGTAAACACAGTTAGTGGATCGCTTCATTCCCGCACCCTCTTTATGTGTTAGTCTGATCCTCTCCATCACTTTAATTGTAGCAAAAGAGATTTGATTATATAATTTCTGTAAACAGTTATGAAGCCATTGTTAAGGAGCACGATGGAAGTCAAAAGAAAAACATCCTCCGTGAATATTTGTTCCATGATTATTGAGGGGGGAGCTGTACAAATGTGGCCTACACTAGGTTGATATCTAAACTCAACCTAAAGGCCAAACCCCACGTCCAACTTAAAAACTACAATGTATTAGTAAGGATGGTTAAATTTTGGTGAGCTAATATGTTTGTGATTGGATTTTCTATTGAAAAAAAAGAGAGGATAATGATGTTTGTAATGTAGTACATATAGAGGCTAGCCACATTCTTAGGCTATAACAAGTAAATAGGAAATACCATTATGATGGTTTCACTTATAAGTTATCTTTTGTATATAATAATCACAAGGTTACACTTGTACCTTTATTCACTAAGGGAAGTTTGTGAGGAATATGTAAAATTGACGATGAAAAAAGAAAATGAGACAGGATTTGAGTGAAAAAGAGAAAATATATGAAAAGAAAAAGAAATGATTTTCAACTATGCCTAAAAGACAGTAACACACCTCCTTATGTAAGAACAAGTCCAATTTCCAAAGTGTATTATTCTAGTAGTTTTTATGTCCAAAAAAACAAGCTATTCTTACAAACATAATTCAAGTTAAGTGTTGCATTGGACTGAAACAACTAACAATGAAAATGGGGTGGACAAACAAAACCATGCATACAGGCAGCAGGTGCAATTAGAAAGAACTCTGGCTAATCTCCTTCCACACATTCAATTGTTTTTTCCTAGCTAGTTACAAATTGTGGAACCGAGAAAGTGAGAATAGTTCTATGCAATTATTTTTCTATTCTTTCATGATACACAGCAATGAGATTGCCTTATGACCAAACCATAAACAGATTTTTTGACATGTCTCCCCAGTTTGGATCCACCACTCATCAATGCACAACCTCGGAGCTACCTTGAGAAGGAACGTCTTTGTTCATCGAGAAACGAACAACAACACATGTGATATTGTCAGCACTACCTCTATGATATGCTTCTTGCATCAGTCTCTTTGCTGCCTCCTCTGCATCCTCAATCGGTTTAATCATAGCAACAGCTTCCTGAATAGGATAAGGTTTTAAAAGAATCAGAAAAATAAGACAAAGCATTTGCCTTTATTTGTTTTGCAATTGAAACCAAAGTATTTTGCACATATAGAAGGCATTGACATAGCCAACACATGGCATTGAGATCCTATACAATCCCAACTCTTCCCAGCAGAGATTAATTCGTCAGAATTTTAGTGGTTATCATGGAGATGTGTTGTTGTAGTCATCAGAGAGAAGAAAGGGGAAGAAATTAACATGATTGCAAACCTCATTTGAGACAACATCCCATAGCCCATCACTAGCCAAGATAAGAAACTCAAGAGAAGTGTCAACTTTTTCTTCCTGCAAGATCCACAAACATGAAGAGGCAGGCAGCACATAAGATTTGAGTTCACATAAACCAGAATAAGAATCAAGACAGAGAACATCAACATCTGTTTTACATCCATTATAGTACACAATTGTTGTCAGTTAGTGGCATGATCGTCTTTAACTAGAAGAAATTCAAAAAATGCTCCTGGATAATGTTATTGTGGACTAGGAATAAATAATAAAATAAGATTTATTGCTTCATCATACTGTTTCATAACATAACTTTGGGAATTTCAAAACATTGTCAGACCAATGTGCAAACAATTACAAATGCATGCATGGTCAAGTGTTAATGCAAATTTTTCACATTTCTTTTGACATAGCAATTCTGAGTTCAAGAAACAGTGATAACCTCATTCTAAGAAGCTCTTTCTATGTTGTCTATTATTCATTCACTAAGTGAATTCTGTCTTTGGCTCATTTTTTATCTCCATTTACGCTACACTTAAACTAGAATGCCCACAATGCGAACTTGTACATTAACACCATGCACTGTATACAGGCACACGTTGAGATGAATCTATAACAATATGAAATATCTAAGAATGGATGTCACTAAACATGGTAGATGCAGACCTGGATTTCTGGATCAGCAACAACATATTGCTTCAGTAGTCTATCGCCAAATGCACGAGAAACAGCAAGAACACCTCCGACTCTCCAAGTTCCTGAAAAAGACATTTATCAATAGTGACAAACAAGATAAATATTTTAAATTAAATATAATTGTATTATAAATTTACCAGCCCACATAACAAAGCCTCCTGCATCTTCAATCCTTTGCCTCTCATCAGTTTGGTCTGGCTTGTGATCTCGCGAAACAGCAATTGCTAGAGGAAACCACAATTGAAAGGAAAATGTTAGTAATCATTCTACAGAGGGTAATCAGCTGAATAATACATCGTACTGCATGTTCTTTCTGTATTTATTTTTCTGATTCTGGTCCAGTTCTATGATAAAAGAAACTATGTCAAGTCATATTATATCATAGTACAATCAATAATTTACCACATGCATCTAAGAATGTGTGTGTGTGTGCCCATATATCTGTGCATAAAGTTAGTATCCTTACCGTTACCGCCCCTGCATATAACAGCCCTGGAGTCCCCAACATTTGCAACAAGCAACCGGTCACCAACTAGAATGGCAGTGGAAGCAGTAGAGCCAGCATCTCTACTATGAGTACTATTTTCCGATTTCAGAAATTCAGAGTCGGTATGGTTATATGCATCAGCTGTGGAAAAGTATATGTTTGGAAGGAAAAAAAACGTTATTCTCTGGAAATAACAAATTGCATAACATCAGGCGTATAAGTGACAGGTAGGAGATAGCATACCTATTGCAGATTTGGTGTCAGAAATGAAGTTTGGGTGACTGATCAAATTACTAAACAGATTTTTCTTCACATACTCAGCAGCACGAGCCCCACCATGACCTGAGAGTTTAAAACAAGAAAGTTTCTACTTTTCAGGACAGATAAGAATACCATCAACATCAAGTTCACGCATAGGTTATATATAGATATAGACATATAGTCAATAGGAAATCATTCCTGCAAGCTTAAACTTTTTAGGGGGGGGGGGAAATTCTCATGCTAAACAAAGAAACACTCTACACTAAAACCTTGCTCATATAGGAAATAAATGAAGATTCAAATGTCACAACAAAGAATACTACAAAGACAACTTTGAGTTCAAGAGTAGAAAGATGAAGCATCCAGAAATTATGCGGACAGAATGACTGTAAATTGGTAACTTTCAAAGAAATTCTGTCATAGTGTGCAGAAAACAATATATTACCCTTACATAACAGACTAATAAAACCATCAACAATCAGGGTGATAGGATCAAAGATGAGATGAGACCACAAATTTAAAATTCCCTCCTTGTGTTTATGAATATTTGAGAAAATAGAAGCAGAAAGCTGATAAGGCTGAAAATGGAGTACAAAAATGCAAAATCTAGCTTGTTAATACAAGTACAGAAGTACACAAGCATCTGCATATAGCATCAATAAGTTCCATTGAATAATTAATCTCCCAATATTTTATGAAATGGAAAATCCAGAAAAGAAACAGAGTCAAGAAATATTTGTGCATAATTCTAATTAGTGTACAGCCAGGAGACAGAGATGAGAGAAAGATGTAAGTATACCATCAAAAACTCCAAAAAGGCCAACAATTTCACCATCAACACCATCAATTCTTGTCTCATAAAAATCTTCCATCGAAGCTCTCTTGCCAACAGAGCTAGCATACCCATAGCTGAATTTGCCATTGTGACTATAGATACAAATCAAATCAGATTGTGTCACAATCATCTCATGTAGTCCTATTCTTTAGTATTTTTTTCCAAAAGGAAATAATGCCACCAACTTTTTCGGCATCAAATTTCAATGCAATATTAAAGTGAGAGATCACCTTTGTTTTCTAATCAATTAATCAAATCAGTAATGCATAAAATCCACAGCTCATACATGAGATGGAGAACAAAACTAACTCTGCTAACAATGAAAGAAATGCATCCTCAAACCTATGTCCCAACTACGCGACTGATATGGGCTGCATTTGAAAAACTTATTTGAGGTTATCTTATAGCGTAAATACTTATGCAAGTGTCTGGGTGAACATGTGAGAATAACTTATTACCTACGTATAAGTTGTTTTGAGTTTATTTTAAGAAACTGCTCTAATTAACTTATGAATAAGTGCGTATGCTTACTTTTACTTATAGCTATTTTTATGTGCTAACAATCAAGGGAGAAGAAAGAATTTTGCTGCAAGGTAAATCCATCATAATTCCAAGTCTAACACAAATGTTCAGGAATAAAATATGTAAATTTCATTGGAAAATAAGAACAACCCATGATGCATAAAATCAACCAATAACAATTAAGCAGAAGAACAGGTAAAAAAAAGGATTATAATTAAGAAAATACCCAATTATTGATCCAAAGAAAGATGGATTGTGAAGGAAAAAAAAGTTGACCTGAGACCACCGCCGCTGACCGGAGCATCATCGGCGGAATGAACCTGGCTTGAAGATGACAAAACTGAATTGAGATAGCCCATTTTACACCTAGAAAGAGGGTGATTCTTCAACCAAAATGAAGAAAGAACAGAACTTTAACGTATGATTTCCTTCCAAGCAATCATAACATTTGTGGGGTCATTTTGAAATCATTCAATTCCATCATGTTTTACCCTGCATACAGAACAATGAAGAATTAATTTCTCAATAGTTGACAAGAATTTGTACAAAAAAGATGTCAACTTTGTACATAGGTTTTGCTAAGGGCATAAATATGTTGAACAAGGATGGAAATTGGGAAGAATTATTGAACAAGGGAGAAGGAGAGAGAGAACCTGAGGAAGGAGAGAGAGAGAGAGAGAGAGAGAGAGAGAGAGAGAGAGAGTTGGGAAAGAAATGAGTGGGTCTTGTGTTTAATTTTAGTTGAAGGCAACTCATTGTTTGTTCAACAATTGAGACAATTTTAGCACCAAGAAGTAATTAAGACAATTCAAACACATCATATAGTCAGTCTACCCAAACGGATGCCGATTATAATGGTAAAAAGTAGTAACTGTTTAAACTTCTAGATTGAGAGTTTGATTCTTAAGAATCTTGATCATACCCGTATCAAATTGTGAGAACAATTAAAAAAACACGCCATAATCTTCTTCCAAACATTTAATGGTATTTCTTTAAAAAACATTGGGTTAATATGAACTAAACAAAAGAATAAAAAATTGACTCATAATTTATTAATTAAATAAAATAGTTAGACAATTTTTTTTTTTAGTTTTAGGTAAATGTGACAATGGTGTGAAATATGATGAGTTGAGATAGGCGCTATTTAAATAAGTCTAACGTATTTAAAATCTTAAGGCCTGAGTCTAGTATGCTACTTGTTATAGATTTTATTTTTTTCGAAATTGACTTGACCTGGTTGAAAGCATGACTTCTTCACCTATTTAAATATATATTTCATAATAAGACTTATTCTTATTAACAAACTTATATGTTAAGGCTTAAGAAGCTACCAAACTTATAGGTGTATGAGTAAATTTTTTATTTGAAAAGTATGAGTTAAATTATACTAAAAGAAATCTTTCTATAAACAAATAATATTATATAAGTTACCGGGTAGAGGAAAGAAAAATAGATTGCATTAGATGTTTTAGGTTCTTAAAATTTATTTTAAAATTATACTTCATATCAAAATATTTAAAAAAGTCAAAAACATATTTTTAAGTAGACTTATATAATTTTCTTAAATATAAAACTGTAAATAAATAAATAAATAAATAATGTAAAGATATTATAATAAATTTCTAATGTAAGAACAATAGTAATAGTAAAATATATTTATATTAATTATATTTATATTAATTATATTTATTTTAAGAGAAAAAGTTTAATGCACCGACGGTGTAAAGTTTTTTTACACCGTCAATCAATTTCGATTTTTCAAATGTGGGAAATATGAATTTTTAATTAAATTAAATTGAGTGACATGACAAATCTTTACGATGTAAACAAAATGATGCATTAAAATTAAACTCTTATTTTAATGTGCTAACTTATTAGGTTTGGAAGGCTTTTTTTAATGATATGATTAATCTAGATATAGCTTTTATAACTAAGTAACTTTTAGTAAAAAATGAAGACCTATTTTCCATTCCTGAAAGGTAAAGATGAGAGATTGATTTGGCAGGGCAATTAAAGAAATAAATAATGGTTTATTGATTGTGTGTTAAAAATAGTTGGTGAGTTCCGTTGCATACGCGTCGTTGAATGAGGGGCTAAGCTTTCGATGGGACCGAGTCAATTCTAAGAAAATAAGAGAAAACTGTTTTTTGACAAACAAGTTTCCTCTACTCATCCAATGGGCATGACACGTGTGAACTATGTGCTTTGCATGCAAAAACCATATGCACACGACACCTCTTTGTTATTTTTAAGGAAAATGTTTGGTAGCCCTAGACGTGAAAGAAAGAGAACGAGTAAACGGCCATTTTGGTCCTTGATTGTGTTCACTTATGATGAACCAGTCCTCATATTTTGGAAATGGTCTTTTTTCATCCCTGAATTTGTCGTCGTCGGTCAAATTAGTCCTTGATTAAGTTTTCCGTTGGTCCCTCAGACGGAAAAGTCCAAATATCACCATTTTTGCCACATTGGCTTGACACATCATCAATGACTCACATCTTATTATGTCAATTTAGTCCCCTAAAAAATAAAAATAAAAAAATTGAATTTATTAATTCAAATTACAGAAAGTCACTTAATCATCAATTCATCATCTTCAACCTCATCTTCGTCTTCATCCTCAATCTCACCTTTTTTTCATCATTTCCAAAAAACAAACACAAAATCCCCAAATGTTCATCCTCCATCTTCTTATTCTTCATCTTCTATAATTCTAAATCTTAAAAAACCCAAACCCGGAAATTTAAAAAGCCAAACCCAACCTAACCCAGAAATAAAAAACCCACCCCTAACCTAAATCCCAACTCCATAATACATGGCCACCCCCATCCATGGATCCAGTGACGAGAGTTTGAGATTGAAATTGAGGAGACGCATAGCCACCTTATTTCTTTACATTATAATTTTCTTCACAAAATAAAAAGTCTGCAATTGTGCATACATGTAGTCATTGTAAGAGAATCTGGGTGTAAATTTTGGATAATTTGAATTCTGGGTCTGGGTAAAGTTTCGATCTTTTGTGATCTAGATGATGTCTTCTGGGACATCTTCGTATTGGTGCTACGGGTACAGTCAGTTTATGAGGGTGTGGAGACAGGACACGGTGGCTTGCCCCGATTGCGACGGTGGGTTCATTGAAGAGGTTGAGCATCCGGCGGCGCGTTCTGCCCACGCGTGATTCTTCTTCCCTTTGATGTCGACGACGGCACCAGCAGTGTCCTCTCCTCTGCGGTTCCAAACGGAGCCAAGGTCGCTCTATTCTCAGCGATGGCCACAGTTCCAAACGGGTTTACTCCTTTCAGCAATGACGTCGTTGTACTCTTCCAGCGACGGCGGCGATGTACTCCTCCTTGGACGTCGTCGACAAAAACGGCACCAAGTTAGCCCTTTTCTCCCCTCGGCGACAACGGTGATTCCTCTCACTACCTTTCACCACCACAGTTCTCATACACGCCCACCACACTGGTCTCTTTCCCCTTCTACTTTTCCACCTTTTTCTGTTCTTCTATCACTGGGTTGTTGGGTTTGATAGGGTTGGGGGTGGCTGGATCTGAGTGCTTCGATCTGAATGGGGCTGGGTTTGAATTTGTTAAAAATGATTTGTTTTTGGAAAAATTAATCTTCTATCATCTGTTGTATGTGTTTCATTCCTCATAGATTCACATTCTTAGCCTTTAATTTTCATCAAATTTTACGTTGGCACACTGTTCTTCTTCCACTGTGATTGTTAGCTTCTAATTTCATTAATTTCTATCAATAATCTGATTGTTATGCACACTAGCCTTTGCTTGATTTTTCCCATTTTTATTGGTTTTCATATTGTTGTACCGTTCTTGGTCATGCGTTCTTGGTTTGTTATTGATTTTTTTAGAATTTCTTTACTGAATGGTTATGATGAAGATGTTGTGAATGAAGGTGATGAAGATGTTGTGAATTTATTAATTCAAATTTCAGAGTTTTTATTTTCTAAGGGGACTAAATTGACTAAGGTTACAATCTGAGTCATTGACCACGTGTCAAGCCATGTGGCAAAAATGGTGACATTTGGACTTTTCCGTTTAAGGGACCAACGGAAAACTCAATCAAGGACTAACTTGACCGACGACAACAAATTCAGGGACGAAAAAAGACCATTTTCAAAGTATGAGGACTAGTCCATCATAAGTGAACACAATCAAGGACCAAAATGGCTGTTTACTCGAAAGAGAACTAATAGTGTTTAACTCCCTCCGTTCCCTATTATAAGTCACATTTTTTTAAAAAAACTTGTTACAAAATATAAGTCACTTTCTAATATCTAGGAAGCATTAAATAAGTTTTTCCAAGTTCACCCTCATATTTAATATGAAAGAGATGATAAACTTTAGAAGTATTAACTTGGAGAGAGAAAATCATAGGAAAGCAAATCATTTTTTTTATAAATTTATTACTAATAACTACTTTTCTTAATCTAAGATATTTAGTTATTTGTGACTTATATATAGGAACGGAGGGAGTATATGATATGATGATAACTGAAAGAGAAAAAGAAAAATATGATGTGTAAAGAGTGTTTTCAATGGTAGTAGCAAGTATAAAGATAGTCACACACTTCGAACTCGCTTACACACAAAAAATAAGACAAAAGAAAAACAAATTAGTAATATGATAGATACAGAAATAAGTATGTGAATATTAGATGGGAAATAAAATAAGGTGTGAGTAAAATCTTTTATTTAGTATTTAACAGATATTATCATATTTCGGAGAACAATTGTATGTATCTTTTTATAAATGTTTTTTTCAATATTCAAACTTGTGTTTTATTCGTTATGGGTGTCTAACTTGATTACCACTAAACCAACAGATTAATTGAATATAAAAAGTTAAAAACTACCCATTGAAACAAATGAAAAAAAGTTGAATATAAAAAACTTGCTGCATTTTCATCATTTCCACAATTGCTTGGACATTTATGATAAGACATTGGGAATACTAGTTTTGTGACCATTTCAACCACCGCCAAATGTGTTTGTTTTAAAAATGCAAAATGTATTTATAAGGGCTCGAAACTGCTAAACTGCTATAAGTATAGTATATATTTTACATATGAGAAACCGTCACAATTACGTTTTACATTTCTTAACTAAATACTAGTTGTGAAGGTTAAAACCCCATAAGATTTGTGTGTCACTTGGAAGTCATGATTGTGCGAAAATTCACAAATCATTTTCATTTGACAAGAGAGAGGTGTTTTCATATATGGAAAAAATCTCTCGTAGGACTAGGAGGATGACATTGCTGCTAGAGAGAACACGTCGTCTTATAGGAACAAACTCCATCCTGATGATGTTTTTCATTAAGAAGAGGAAGATGAGGATTTGGTGGAGAACCGTTGGTACAAGGATGAAGAAGAAGACGACTATGAAAAACCTTTTGATCGGTGCCCAGATCCTGTGTCTAAGCAGGAGTTTGATGGGGAGTGCCAGTCGTGGAAACAAGTGTTGGTAGTGAAACTGTTGGAGTTAAATGTGTTGATGCGTGGGATGGAATCTTGCCTTACCTACGTGAGGAATTGTAGATAGTTGACATGCCACAAAATTACTATTTGATACACTTCTCGAATGAGGAATATTACAATCATGCTCTGTTTGAGGGTCCTTGGATGGTGGCAAACCATTATTTAATCTAGAGTATGAAAGTTTGCATAAGAATTGTTTCCACTGCAGCAGATTTGAAATAGTACTGCTCTTAGGAAATTTGCTGGTTTTAATCGTCAGACTATGAATCTAACACACTTGATTTATTGATGGTACGTTCATAGTGATTGCATTTCTGAAACATGCGGTGCTATTTGACCCGAAAATGTTTTCGTTGAAAAGTTACGAACCAATCAGAAATCGGCTAGCAAGTAATATGGCAACACGGCAGTAATTTGTCAAATTGTTTAGGAACTTAAAAAAAACCTGAAATGCGTAAAACTCTATGACAATAAAAATGGAACCTTCCTGCTTTGATTATGTAGAGGAAACATTTTATCATTTCTTTGTCAAAGGTTGTTTTTCTACATCAATTTGACAGTTTGTGAAGAAGTCTTGACAAATAGAGCCAAGAAGCTACCTGCAATTTGTGGCTAGAATGCAAAGCTAAAGCTGAAATAATGTCAAAAGTAAATTTGTGAACCTCCGGCTTCACTGCCATCCGAATAAGCATCCCTGTCCACTCCTCTGGCGCCAACTTCACCACGTCACGAAGGTATTGAAAACCTTTTCCAATCCTAGAAAGCATAGCACGTTCCTGCAACATACAAAAATGAAAATCTTCAACATGCAGGCAACTCCATTTGACGGAGCAAAATCATTTAGTTTTAGGTATTCAGTATACAATCATGCGCAACGATACACATTTGGACCACCGTAGTTTAGTTTTTCCCCAAGAAGAGGTGAGAAACTAGGTACACACACATAATAGATAAAATTTAACAAGAAGACAATACCTCAAAGAGCAGTATCCTATGGCCTTGTGGTTTCTCATTTAACGTGGGATCAATCACTTCATCTTGCAAAAATATATCAGCTGCTTCTACTATATCCCGTAGAAGGAAAAGACGCACTCTGCGACCCTTCTCAGATAATATGAATGATAGAAGATCTTCTGTGGAATCAACAACTGCATGCATGTCAAATAATTTCCAAACAGAAGGACTCGAGTCCTTTGCAGAACTAGGGTCTCCAGTTTGCTCAGAAGCCTGTTCAGATATTGCTGCTATCTGAAACAAGAATGGAAAATAGTTGAATATATTCCAAAGTTGTACAATAATTCCATCCACATGAGTATCAAATCTTAGTGCAGAAATAAGCGTTACCCGCATTTGCAATGCTCCAAATAATTAGTACAGAGGGTTAGCGAGCATAACTCTTGATAAAGCATGTTAAGTAGAAATTAAAGGGAAAACATACAATGTAGTCTATAAATTTATCTCGTGAAACAGAAATGTCAAATAGCAATTGCTTCTATTTGAGAAGTTATGATCCATTATCCATTCTAAACAGTAATACTTCATCTTTGCGAATTTCCATTTTAAACAAGAGAGCTTCTTTCACAAAATACTTGAACTGGAACGAATATATGACATATCCACATATTAACTACATTATATGGCAGAGTGAAAAAAAGCTGAGATAGATCATACCAGGCGCTCTAGTCGGCCCCACCTTATGGATCCATCATTACGAATTAGAAGTTCCCTCAATATTTTTCTCATATCAGGACTTGGATCTGCTATAAGTCTCCCAATGACAAAAGGATATGCACTCTGGATGACTTTAAAATCAGGATCCAGAACTTTCGCTGTCCCTTCAAGTGATCCCAATGACCTTATAACAAGAGCATAGTCTGGTGGGAGGGAGAAGTTAAATTCATACATGACATCATATAGTTGGTTCATAATTCCCTGAAATCCAAAGCAAGGTAAAACTATTAATAAGTGCCATGATGTCCTGTAGAGAGAAAAAAGGCTGGATGTTGAAGATATTATGAGAAATGGATCCGTAAAATGTTGGAAATTATTTTAAGGTTTCGAAGCCCCGCCGCCCCGGCACCAAGAAATAAAGTAAATGAAGATTTTACAAAAATATGTGATATAGATGTAACAGAAGTTGTCAAACTAAAAGCCTAAAATTCAAAATGATGGATCTCTGCCAGTAGTAGTTGGAGGCCCCTTTGTGTACATGGAAACTGAAAAAGTATCAAAAGAGAAACACGTACAGAAACATAGAATAATACATCCTCCTAATTTAATTTTCAAAAAAGAACAGAGGAACCCAAGAATAAGGCTGAAAAGCTGGTTAACTAATTGTCACTGAAGAGCTGCATATTTGGGTTCAACCGATAGAATCCTCTGAAATAGTCATCAGCTGAAAACCTTAAAGATGCTGAGAGAAAAATTAATCCCAAAGCGGAGATTGCATTGCAGTTATCCTTGAAAAATTGACCATTCCTATCTAACGATAAGCACCAAATAATTGAAGAATAAATTGTGCATTGCTGATCTTTCACCGTGTACTCGTGAAGTCCCCCCCCCCCACAAAAAAAAACCTCTTAATTGACATGTGAAAATTCTTCCAACTCTCGCTTTTAGGATATTAAGGCTGATGTCCAAAATATCAACACCCGACACAGATATTACCCAGCAATCAATTGGTCCATAGAAGCAGGGTAAAACACAAACAAACCTGGAAATCTTGAGATTCACTGTTCCGGTCGGCAAATGATGCTCGCAGCGCATCAGCAACCGGATGTATATCAACCCCTTCAGGAAGAAATCCCAAGGAAAGGAAGTCATTTCCCAAGCTCAGAGAGTCGCGATTAACAAAGTGTACGATCTGAAAGAGAGAAAAACTTAGTACTAGGCAGACAACTTTAGGAATTGTGTAGCTCTAAATGGTGCAATGTTATGAAGAGAAGAAACTTCAACAAAAAATACATAGCCATTGCATGTAAAGGGGAATTTCATCCTTGAGAAACAAATATATCAGATATCTGAATCCAATGAATAAAAGGATTTCTCATATTTAATAACATCATCTAAATAATCATCATAGAACAAATTTCCTATAAATATGCAGTACATTTTCTTGTAAACTATGTAACAATTAATTGAATTCTTTCAATAAAGGCTTCTCAGACGTAGAGACAGCTTCTGAGAGAGATCATGAATAAGTCATTTGCAAATGATAATAAGGAGCTCATTAGATAGCCAAAATCAATTGTATCCATTGGCTCTTCTCCAGCATCACCACAAATAGGAAGACAATAGACTAAGTGGACAAAAAGCACCCACGTTGAATATTTAAATGTAAAACCCTAGAATATAAGGATAATACATCTATCAAGAGAAAGGCATGATAACAATGTCAAATGTCAATTAGACATCTCTAACATCCTTAATGCAATTTGACGCTTTCAAACGTATTTTTAGCATTAAGAAACTGCCATCAAATGTGGTTGAATTTATATTGAACTAATCAATTCAAGTTACAACCACTATATAGTAAGTAATATTTTAAACACTTCTTACAATTTGAATAAGTCCAATACGATAATGTCTAGGAATATCCCCCATCATTCCAAAGTCAAAATACGCTAGTGATCCATCATTTGTTGCAACGAGGTTTCCGGGATGAGGATCAGCATGGAAATAACCAACCTCAAGCAGTTGCCTTAAAGAGCAGTTTAATCCCTACAAAGTCATGAGAGAGGCAATAGCCATCAATTGACAGTTTTAAGCATCTTAAGTAATTATGTGGTTTTTATATGGCCAAAAAAGTGTAACAATATTTTTAATTCCTGAGTACATGTAAGCATACACAAAGGCAAAGAAAAGTAATGGCATAAAAGAGATAAACGTATTATATGTAAACCGACAAAGTATGTGACCAAGAAAACTTATGTGCTTTATACCTGGTCAATGAGTTCCCTTCTGCTCAAAGAAGCTTTTCTCAACCCTGTTTCATCTGTAAGCTTAATTCCATCTAACCACTCCATGGTCAGAACAGTTGGACATGTATAGTCCCAATATATTTTTGGAGCCTTGATGGACTTCACTCGTCTGTGTTTAATATCATCACTACCTGCATTTTTGTGGCCCTGTTCATTATCATCTCTTAAAAGAGTCACCAATATAAATTGCATGCTAAAGAGACATTTAATCAAGTTAACAAACAAAAATGTTTGGCCCATTATCAAGCACATGCCCAATACTCTCTCATATTTGAGGAACAAAATTATTAGCACTAAATACCAGCAAGGATCATCACATTAGAATTGCTCCAAAGCTATTATATAATTCTAGGGATAATGCCTTGAGTAACAGCATCTGGATAAGCATTGAACATAATCTAAAAAATTAAATATGGGAATAAAATAAATAGTTGGATTATGGACATTCTAGAAACTATCATCATAAGAACAGCAAATTGAATTTTTGGCACAAATGTTCAACTTACTTGCAGGCGAACAGTAGAGAGACGTAAAGCGCTCTGCATTTTTTCCCTCGAGGACATAATCAATTTCATCAAACATGTGCCTGACCTGTTGCATTAATCCACAATGACTAATATATAACGCAATTGCAACGTAAAATGAAATAAAACTGTCCCCATAATAATCAGTTGGTATAATGATCACACAAACACAGGTTAAATGTCATCTTCTGAAGTGGGAGTCATATGTTAGTTTGTCAATGTTTGGAGAAAATAGGTCATATACAAAGCAAAAAAGAGATCTATGTGCTTTATACTGAAGGAACTCACCATTTCATTTACTGCTACCAAAAGATCTTTGCGAGCTTTAGCAAACCGTTTTAGTTGGTCCCCGATCATGTGAAATAACAACGCATCAAGGGTCAATGAAAGTGACATGCCAGGCCTCTGTACTTTTACAGCTACGAGCTCTCCAGATCGCAGGTGAGCTGCAAAACTTGAAGCAACAAAAGTAAACACTTCAATCTTCCTCAAACATGTCAATATTACTCTAAAAATCTCAATTTAAGAGCAATTAGCCAAACCAAAATTCAAAATCGAAAAAAATAAAAAGGTTATTTTTGCTGGCAACTACCTTTATAAACTTGTCCTAAGGATGCTGCTGCAATAGGTTCTGGGCTAATGTCACTAAAAATTTCATCAATAGAAGCACCCAACTGGGTTTCAATAGATCTCATTGCAACATCAGTTGGAAATGGGGGTATTTGATCCTAGCATAAATAACAAAATCATAGCATCAATACAAGTTAACAGGAGTATGAGAATGGTCCAGATGCATCTGCAGTATTTGATTAATTCACTGAAGTGTAGTGGAAGAAGCCATTGTACCTGTAACTCAGCAAGTTCTTGACAATATATGGTTGGTAATACGTCAGGCCTAGTGCTCAATGCCTGCCCAAGCTGTAATCATGAGTAGACTAAGTCAATCAAAAGAACTATATTAAAAATTTTAGTACAAGTATTAATTCTCGTTCCTTGCAGTGTGAATAATGATGATATACCAAAAAAGGAGCACAAAGAGAAAAGCTTCTTATCGTTATTCAAAGGCTTCCAAAAAAGAAAAGAGAAAACCTCAAAAAAAAATCTAATAAAAGAAAAGACCGTACGAGCTAAGCTCTGGTAGCATGACTTTTGCATTTCTCAGAGTAAAGGAAAAAGTGTATATAAAGCCCTTGAATCAGTCACTTAGTCTATTTTACAATAGAAATCAGACAAAAAATTAATTTGAATTATGAGCAGAATAAGTTTGAATGACAAAGAAAATAATGCTAATATAAAGTGCATATCTCAAACTAACTCCAGCACAGAACATTGTTGCATAAAAAGAGCAAAGCAAAGAATGAAGGACACAGATAAAAGCAGAAACCAATAGGAAATAACCTGTGAAAGAAACTTGCCTTAATGTAGAAAGGACCCAAGCGTATTAGAGTTTCACGAAACTGCAAAAAATTGTATTGACATCACTGTTCATTCCTGTCAGTTTTCCGGTAACAAGTATAAAAAGAATGAATCCACACACTATTGCTGGGAGAATTATCAATGGAGGAAATATAAGTAATTTAAGAATTCTTATAATGCTTAAATACACTGTTACACTTGAAAGCACATCAGGTAACAAATAATAGAAGGTCAGGCGGTTTAAAAAATACCTGTAATGCACACTGAAACTTCAAATGACCAAATAAAAAATGACAACCAAAACAAGCATGCACACACAATCTTACATGTTAACGAAGAAGGAAATATCAGCATATAATTGATTTGGCAATATGGAATTCATCTCAGAGCAAAGGAAACTATCATCAACGTCAGTCTATAAACAAACACTTCTATCCTTGAGACAGACAACAACCACTAAACCCATTTCCCACTGGATAAAGTTGACTACATAGATCAAACAATGTCATAATGTCCGGTCATGAATCTTGCTCACTTCACACTGTACTTGAGTGACAGAGAGTATTATTTATTTATGGAATACTACCGAACAATATCATCTTTCTCTAGGCTTGGGACCAACTATGGAATGTAATGGAGTTATACTTGAGACAGACGCCATAACAAATCATAAGCATAAATAAGATAACATATAGGTTGAGTTGAGTGACAAAAGAAGTGGCAACAGTATTGTCTTTGATGCATTACTTATAGTTCCATTTTACTTTCTTTTCTTTCCCTAACTTCTACAATGTTCCCAGAGTATAATGAGCTGCCTTGATAGTTCTTATTTGATCGCCTTGTTTTAATCGTCCTCAGTAGTTACTTAATTTGTGTATTAACATACAGCGATTAATTATGGATCAAATACATGAAAAATTGAACAAATTAACCTATTATCCTAAACCAGCACGTTCATTCCCTAATTAAACCAGCAAAAGTGTATCAAAATAAAGCATAAGCACAAGATAATGTTACCTTAATCGCTCGTTTCTTTTCATCTTGAACGAAAAACTGCCATATTGTTAGCCTTAACACGTGAAATGAAATAATTGCTGCCCTGTACAAAGCCAAAAAGGGACCGAACCGGTATACAGCTTTGAAACTCTTGGAGCTATAATTTCCAAGAGCAAGCCCGAATTTATTTTCCAGTGATTCCCTCCTCCTCTTAGCATACTCAGAAGAGGGAGTTTCCCCATGCACACTGGTAAATCCAGTTGAATATCTGCACCACCAGCATCCCCAAATCCAATGAACAAAATTTTGAAGATCACACAATCACAGAACACAGATACAACCAAAAAAACCATCTTAAACTAATCAGATCAAGTGTAAAGTGGCGAAATCAACTCACGAATTTCTCCGCAACAAGCAAAACGGGGATGAGCAATTCAGTCTCGTGACAACCTCAACACGATTCAAATAATCCAGTGGCACGCATTTGCGTAAGATAATTTCAGAATCTGCAAGAAAAATGAACTCTCAAACTCAATCTGTAAATCCACACCATTCAATTCTAATACAATGTCCACAGTAATAGCAACAAAAACCTAACAACTGAGTGCATTCAATTCTAATCGTTTCAGCAAGCAGAACTAAATCGAAAACATGCAACGAAAATCACATAAACGTGTGATTTGAGAATGAATTGGCGGAAATTTTCTAGGGCGGGAGTTTACTTACTTGCGTAGATAGGAGTGGCGGCGCGGTGGCGGTGACGGTGGAGAGCGGCGAAGGCATTCCTCCTCATTGATATGGTGTCAATGGCGGTGAATTGACGATGAGAGGGAAGCGTGGGGAAACGATGAGCACCAACTGTTTGAGAAAATGCATAGCCGAAGCAGCGGAGAAGAAGCCATTCGATTTCGATGTGTGAGAAGTCGTGAGAGTGTGTGTTTTTCTTTCTCGCGAAGGTGAGTGCCACGTGTGGTGTGAATAAGAAGCCACGTGTGGCCTTGAGCGGAAGCCACGTTGCACTTGTTAGAAGGCGAACAACCTTCACCTCTTTGGAGTTCGGAAAATAAGTATCTTTTAGTTACTTTTAGTTATTAGTTATTATTAGTTATTAGTTATTAGTTATAGTTAAGTTATTAGTTATAGTTAAGTTATTATTATTATTATTATTATTATTATTATTTTTTACCGATAATTATATCTTCACACCTCAAAAGTGAGGTGTGGATGGGTAGAAGAAGAGAGAGGAGATAGGAAGAAAGGAGAGAGAAAGTAAAGATGTGATATGTGATTTGATTGATAAAAAAGAGAAAAATAAAGAAAATTGAGGTGGAAAAGAAGTTGAGAGATGTGTATATATCATAACTCATTTTTTACCTTTTCAAAGTACTGAAACTTTTAAGAATATATTATATATTATTATAGAGAAAACATGACTAAAAGGTAAAGAACCCTCCACTTTTAAAGGGTACCAAATAAATTGTCTTTATTAATTAATATGTAAAACTTAAAGCATCTCCAATGGAGTGTTTCACACTAAAAAGACTCTCCCACTAATGTCTCACACCATTGGAGAGAAATTGTTCTTTCACCTTGTCTAATTTGGGTGTGGTAGTGTAGACACTTCTCTCTCATAAATATGTTTATATAAAATATTATTATATTTGCTTATCATTTAATCACCCAAAGTATGTAGTTGATTGTGGGGTCTACAAGAGAAATTTTTAAGAGTTTTTTTATTAGAGTAAAAAATTAGTAAGTGGTTTAGATGATGTGACACTATGAAAAATTGTAAAAAATGAAGTGTAGACACTCTAGTGAATGTGATGGATAAAGATGCTCTTAGATCATCTTTAACGAAGATCAAGATCTTAAAATAAGATGTTAATCTAATAAGATTTTGTCATTACAATTTTCCTACATGACATGAGATATGAGATCTTAGTTGATCCGTGCCTTAGGCATTATTTGTTAGAAAGAGAGTTGTGAAGAGAGAAATGGAGAAGAGAGGGTTACAATAGAGTATATATCATCTCCTTTCCTTGTTTGGTTTGCATAAAGAAGAGAGAAGTGTGGAATGATGTGGGTTACATCCACATTTTATGGTCTTCTCAATTAAGGAGAAATGAGAGGGTGCATCAACTTTTTCCCATGGACCATATTGTCCTTGCAAATAAAACTAATAAAATAATTTAAAATTTTAAAAAATTAATTATAAAAATGAATCATAATAAGAAATTATATATAAAAAAAGGTAAAATAAATGTGCATCTAAAAAGATTAATTTTTTTTATTGTTTATTTTGAGAGTAAAAAAGACATTTTAATCAAATAGCAACACTCTCTCTTCTTATCTTCTATTCAACCAACCGAGAAAGAGAGAAGTCATGTCATTATTTCTCTTATTTCTCTATTCTCTTTTTTATCATATCAAACAACCTCTACTCTATCACTTACACTTTTCTCTTTACTTAACTTCTCTATCAAATAAAGCGTTAAATCCTATGTTGCAGTACGAGCCCACAAAAGTGAGTTAAGTCTCATATTAAAATTATCTAATCGCGTATCAACGAAATATCTTTTGTCCCACATATTATATAATGTATTACTATATTTAAACTCATACATACACAATTCACTTAATTATAAATAAAAAATATAATATTTTCTAAAAATTTGATAAGCCATTTTTTTAATCCAATTTAATACTTTATTATAATAATTTAATTTTACCAATATATATATTTTCCTTCCGGCATGTCGAATCATAAAGTATTTATTTGAAAAATTTATTTATATATAACTCTAAACCCTGGGATAAAAGATTGGGGAATGAATCTGTGTTTGAAGTTGAGGAAAATCGAAACAGTGCTTGTTTAGCAATGGCGCGCGAGCAACACTCATCATCGAATTCGAAGGGACCTTTGTTTCTCGACGCAGTACCTTTGTTCGTCGTGATTCTAATAGCCGCTCATGTCCTCGCCGTGGTGATTTTCCTCTCTTTCTTTCTTTATTATCATTGCAAGTAACAAATTATTCACAAACTCACTCACTCTGTGATTTGATTGTTACTCTGATTCATTGCAGGTATATTGGATTTCTAGATTAGCCACCCAGAAACAGTCACAGAGGCGAAAGTCTCACTGATGGATGAGGTTGGTCATTGATTCATTCATGGCTGAAAACTGAAACCCTAAATTCATCAAAATTGACAGTCTTGCCCCTTCTACATAGGCTTTGTAATTTGAATTGATGCAAATAGATTGTTGATTGGTTAAGCATTTTAATTTTTGCTTTATCATCATATGATTCTGCACTTGGTTATATTATTTGGAATATTAGTTTATGATGTCTTGTTATGTTACAGAACTTTTAAATTAAGGAAATTTATTGATTTTTACCCCCTTTACTAGTTCCCCATGACCCAAAAGTAAAGAAGTGCAAGTTTTTCTGCTGAATAAGCCTGGAGTAAGTTTTTCTTTACCGACTAGCCGACTACTTCTTTGGCAATGCAGATCCGGGGAAGGGTCCGACCTCTTGGTCTAGTGCATAGAGCATTACCTCGTTTTTTACACAAGAGGTTGTTTCCAGTACATTTAACTAAAGTAATTTTCAGAATCCGTCTTCTGTGCCGATACATATTAGGTTTACATGACTGTGTAACGTTTAATGACTTGAAGCATTGTGTGGTGGATATTGAAATCCTAAACTATAGACAGGGTATGCTATTAGGTGATTTGAACAAGTTTGAAATAGGATTCAATTTAGTTAGGATCGATGTTATTAATAAAACTTGCAAGTTGCAACAGAAGTGCGATGTGACTTATGTATGATGCAGGTATGCAGCAATACCTTTCTCTAATAAAAGAAGAAAGTTTTATTAAAGAAATATCAATGAAAGGGTACATTCATGGCGGATAGATATTATTGAGTTATGAGTACTATTTAAGAATTAGGCTTTTTGAGTGTATCAACATTGAGTACATTGAAGTTCTTTTGATGCAATTCTGTAGGTAGTGATTTCAATTGTCCCAAAAGGAAATTTTCTCCATGGAATATGTTGCAACTGAACTCTGGCTTTATTAAGCATTAAGTATTGAAGTTCCAGATTGTGCTAGAGAAATATTCTGGCTCGTTATCATGATTTTTCAAGCAACTTGTTGATAAAAGATGCCAAACATTATCACTCAAGAAGTAGGCAATGAAAATGAGCTGTGAATGTGCAATAGTAGTGGCAAAATGAAGTCGGTTTATGAAGCACAAACACCTCTCCATTTTGAGGTGTTGGATTGACCGGTACTTTTCCAACACACGACACCGTTATGGTTAGTCAGTAGAATAGTTAATTAAAGGGAGTGGGTTAGAGAATAAGTGATGAGAAGTTATAAATGTGAGGGAGGAGGGATAGGTAGGGCCTCTCGATTGTAATCAAGGTCTTGTGAGGAGAATCTTGGTCTCTCAAATACTGGTACGAGTTGCTTCACTAGTAAAGGTTAATTTATGTGCCCCATCTGATCTAGTTTCTATCAACTGGTATCAGAGCTTTGGTCCTAAAATTGTGGGCATTGAATCTTGAAAGATTTAGGAGTTGTTATGCCTTTAGAAAGAAAGGAGCGCATTCTTAACCTTATTGAAGAAATGGTAAAGGAGATCAAAAGTCACTGGATCAAAAGATGGTGGGATATGTTCCTTATGTGGTGGTGAATGGATTAAATATGCAGATCACCTACGCTTAAACTGTTACTACACTTGGAAATTATGGAGTTAAATTCTAAGGAAATAAGGTTTGTCTTGGGTATGCCCTCAATTCATTATTAGTTTGTTGTTCATTTGGAACGAGTGTAGGATTTCTAGGGATAAAACTCTATGGAGCCCGATTCCATATTCCCTCTGTTGGTCGATTTGGCTAGCCTGCAATGAGCTGTTGTTCAGCAAACTTAGGTTGGCCTTATGGATTAAAGCGCCCCTAGAAGGGACAGTTTTATTTTGCTGACCAACTTATGCTAATCTTGAAGCCATCAATTTTCCTATTTCTCCATCAAATAACAAATCAGATAAGTGGAACCCTGCTTCTCAGCTGCTGAAATTCAATGTTGAAGAGGCTTTCAAAAGGAAATCCATGTGATAGTGGGGTTAGAGGAGTTGAGGGATCACGGGTGAAAGATACTAGAGTTTTTTTTTCTTAAAAAAATTCTACTAGTCATCCTTGGGCTTTTGAAGGAGAGATCCTAACCGATCAAAATGTTTTGTCTTTCTTCCAGGAATTCGATTTTAAGAGTGTTGCTAATTTTAGGAGTATTATTCTAAAGAGAAACTCTGCTCTTACTGGATTATTGAACACGTTGAACCTCATTGATCATCTAAGATGTGAGACTAACTGTTTGGAAGTAATTCATACCTATAGGTAAGCATAAATCTTTGCGTATTATCTTGCAAAACAGGGGTGTAATAGACAAACTAATCTTTGGGTGGTCCGTGGTCGTGAATTCTAAAAGTTATTATTTTGCCCATAAAAGTTATTATTTTAATTGAAATGATGTGAAAAAAGAATTAACAAGTATTTTAATATATATAATCTAATATATATCTCTTTTTTTAAATCTGTCGACGTTGTCCTTGTAGGATAACTCAAGTGGTAGGAGTCGAGGGATATATGTGTTGGGTGGGAGAAGTACATGGATCGATTCATAGCGGATGCAATTTATCTTTCCGATGTAGAAAAAAAAAATTGTCAACGTTAAATTATTTATTATTTTTTAAGGAATTTAGAAGGGCTAGCCGCAAAAAAACTTTCCTTTTTTATGAGGATAATATCAAAGACAGAGAGTGGCAATCTCATAGTTTCCAAGTAGCAATTTCCATTTTCTCTCCTTCCTAAATCCTTCCTCCTAAGCACCAACAATTAAGGGTTCTGTACTACGCAGTACTCTCTCTTCTTTCTCTGTACTCTTGCGTCACCCAACACAAAAAACAACACCACCATTATTGAAATGAAGCAAGCGTGCGTGGAAACGTGAAACAAGCAAACAAACACATCAAACACCAATTTTCCAACCAATTCATGTGCACCACCACCACCAATTCCTGGACCTCCGGATCCGACTAAGGATCCACCGCCCATTGGATCTTCGACACAATCCACGACTGACCCTCTACCTCGTCGACTTAGGAACAGAAACCAACGGCTGGGCCTTTCCTCCTGGCGACGTCTTCCACCAACACTCTTATCAGCATCACCCAACTCGGGGGAACCCCATTTGCACTAACACACTTTGTAGAAATGGCCACCACCATGTTATATGCTTTTGACATATTCGGCTTGAGTTTCATCATATCATTACGGCCAATAATTTTTTTCTTCACATAGTAAAGACATTCAAACGCGATAAGCATGTTATCCGCGACCAAACAACCATGGACAAAGGCATTTTGCATGTTATAAATAATTTCAAGCAAAGATCAACTTTAAATTATTAGCATTTTTTCTTTTCAGATTTTCTAGAGAAGTTTGTTTATAAGTCACACATTCTCTGGCGACCCTTGATTTAAGGGAAATATATTTTTCAAATCTCAAATTTAGAAATAGGTGAGATTGGTAATAGGGAGCTATGACCTAACCTACATCACACAAAGATTAGGCTGGACAAAAATTGTAAGTAGACAAGGTATGATCTTTTTAAAATAGTTAAAAAAGTTAGACTCTTACCATTCAAAAAATATTATAAGTCTAAGAGGCTAACATATTTAAATAAATGCGATTAATACCCTATTTGAGAATCTCCTCCCTTCTTCCACTTCGTCTTGAAGAGTAACTATGACTAATTTAGTCACGTTTATTGCTATTGTTGTTACATTAAAAATTTGTTATAATATTCTGATATTATATACTTATTTATATTTTTGTATATTTAGTTGACTAATATAATTATTCAAAGATTTAAGTTTATTTAGAGTAGATTTATGACATATTTAAATACGTTAATACAAAATATAATTTTAAATAGGATTAAAGACTCGAACATGATTGCCTACGAAGGAGGACACTTGTCTTACACAAAAAAAACCCCTAAAAGCCCAACATAATTTAACTTACTTCTATCTCTACCTAATAGCTTATAATATTGTTAGTCTTTTTTTTTTCATTTGACCACTAGCCTCCACGGGGAAAGAGGCCCCACGTAACTAATCTGACTCGGGATATTGTTAGTCTATTTATAAGAAGATTTCTTATATTAGAGATGTGTTCACTTTTCATCAGATTGTGTGTTCAATTCTCGCCTACTGGTATTAGAGTTGGGTTGGTAGGTAATTTGTAAGTATTTTGATAAGCGACATGTGGTCTCGGAGACATGCTCTGACTCTTAATGGTGATTGAAGTCACCGAAACTTTCATTTATTGAATAAAGGAAGGAATTTAAAATTGAAAAAACTTACAATCAAGTTCGTTAAGTTATTTTTTATCAAGTTCTTCTACATTCAAATTCTTCAAATAATAACATAAGATAGCCTTGATATGGTAACTCATTCATTTGTCTCATTTTTTCCACCTTAGTAAGTTGTTTTATGTGTCGTCTCTAATTCAACATAGTTTTTAACTTCAAATTGTGTCCTTTTATATTTCTAAATTCAATACAAATAATAAATAGTTAAACACTAAATTCATGTATTTTTTCACATTCTCATCTTTATTTTATTTTATTTTTCTTTAGGCTGTAATTGAAGAATTTTATCATTTTTGATTTTATTTTATGTTAACACATTTGAATGCCATCATTATAATATTTTTTCATACAAAAAAGTTATAATATTTCTTTTACTATGACTAACACATAGTCAATGCTTTAACAAACATGAAATTATCATGAAAATACAAATTATATTTTATTGAGCAACCAATATATCATGAGTGCACAAAATATAATGACAAAAATATATTAATAAACATAAAGCATTGCTCTATGTAAAATTTGTAAACTTTGTTCTATGTTTTTTTTTATAAGCAATTTTTGTTCTATGTAAACGGTATAATTTCTGAAATGTTAATTTTGTGGTCATAAATCAATCCAAAATTACTATTTATTTCCTTTATAATATAACATTAAGCATTGCTCTATGTAAAAGGTGTAATTTTTGTTCTATATAAATGTGTAATTTCTGAACTGTTAATTTTTTCTGCTCGTATCTCTTTATATAGATATATTAGCATCCCTTGGTGAAGCGAAATATCTCTTAATAACCCTTATAGTTGTTAACGATCGAAAACTCATCACAACCATTGCGTTGGTTCATTGGTAGTCGGTGCTAGCAACACGTACAGGTTTGGTCAGGGTTGCGTGTTCGAATCCTACGGATGCGACTTTTTGCCATGGCTGAAAAATCTCAGGACCCTTCTATATGGATCATGCCACAAAATGTATATAATTGTAATTTTCTTTGATGATCAATATAGTTTTTCCCTTTCTAATTGATAGTTTTGCCCCTTCTAAGCATCGTAATTTGAACTGATGTATATACACTTTTTTACGAAATTGATAGTCTTGACCCTTCTGCATTTTTCTGATAAGCCTCTGGCCCTTTCTACATTGACATTGTAATTTGAACTCCTGCAAATAGATGAGGTATAGTACGTAGAGTAGAGAGATTGCAATGTGAGAATCTAGAGAGAGGGGGAGCGTAACCGCTTAGAGAGAGAATATAACTGAATTTCACGTTTGTTATTTCACTGCGCCAATTGTTATTTCACTTTTGGGGCTAGGTCTAGCGTCCCTAACCGTCCTTAATGGGCCAGTTGGGCCTCTCGGGGGAGGCCCAACTCCCTAGCTTGTGCGTCTCCCTGAGGCAAGTATCCCTAGGCGAGGGACCCAGGGGTCTCGCCCAATCCACTAATGATGTTCATCTGAATTTTCTCACTGCCAATTCAAAGTTTTTATTTTTATCCTCTATACTTTACATTAACCATTGTTTTATATTAAAGTTGTAATTCTTAATTTGTTAATTTTGTTGTCTTTAATCAATTTTTTGGTTTCACTGCATTAGTATTGTTCTCTTTCAAATTCAAAGGTTCTATTTTTTTCCTTTCTACATTACATTGTTCTATAATTTTTATTCTGTATAAAAGGTTTAATTTTTTAATTTATTTTTGTGGTCTTAATCATATTTTTAATGTGTATTGTGTAATCTGATTGTTTCTGAGTCTCAATTCTTGAATTGTTCTTCATGTTTCTGCATATTTCTTATTTTTAGCTATTTGCAAACTGCAGCCTACTAAAGAGGGTCAAAAGTTCCTTCTTTCTGCACGGGGTTGAAAAATTAAAATGGCTGAAGAAACAAAGAAACTGGGTTGGTCTGATATCTGCAGATATCTTCTTGAGAGTATTTGGAGGAGGTTGAACATGGTGGATAAAGCTATAGCCTCATTAGTTTGCAAGCACTGCATTGGTATTCAACCACCACAAAGAATGTTCATGCTTGAACTCCTCATGATCCCTGCTTAATCACAAGTGAAAAACAGACACGCAAGTATCGACTCTACAATCTTCTAGCTGAGAGGAGGTTTGAAATTGAGGGCTTACCCATAAATTCTCACATTCTTGGTTCCCAAGGGAGTTGGTTGGTTGTTATGTCTCATGAACACCTTTTCGTCTTTAACATTTTCTCCCAAGTCCGTCGCAATCTGCCTCCTCGGAGTTCCAATGAGAAACTCAAAGCTTCCCCTCTACTATTCTCCATCAAACTCTGCCAGAAGAAGCTAAATCCTTTCTACCTTGCTGGAATTACATTTTGCAAGAGCTTGGTCTGGTGCAATATTAAGCATGGAAGATGGAATGGGTTCAAATATGTGGCAATGTGGCAATATAGTGGAAAAGTTAGAACTCAAGAAGCATTATATTCTTCCCCTTTCTACCATTGAGTTGGTTGCTGAAGTAGCAGATTTTAGATCTCAGAAAAAGTACAACCCTATTTAATTGATTCCAACGGAATTTTCTTGGTTGTCAAGAGGTTTGTTCGTCCAAATAGTCATCGAACGGTTGGATTTCAAGTTTTGAAGGTTGAAAATGAGCTTGTACAGCACTGTGAAAAATTAGAGGATCATCAAGCTCTTTTCTTGAGTGAGGTGTGCAGTGAGTTAGTTTGCTCTCCATTTATTCCAGCTGATATGAAGGAGATGACAACAACAACACAGATTATCACCTAGGCTTTTTCAAGGAGGGAAGGATGATAAGAGCAAACATGGCTGAAAAATCTCAAGACCCTCCTATTTGGATCATGCCATGGAATGCATATGATTGTAATTGTCCTTGCTGCGCAATTTAGTTTTCCATTTCTAAGCTTTCAAATTGATTTTTTTGCCCCTTCTAATCATCTGAATTTTTGCTTATTGTCATATGATTCTGCAGTTAGCTTACGAAATAGATAGTCTTGATTCTACTGATTTTTTTGATGGGCCTATTGCTCTTTCTATATTGACTTTGTAAATTGAATTGCTACAAATATATTGATGATTGGTTTCAAGTTTAAATTCACTCGAATCATTTGAATTATTGTTTTATTATATCATATGAAAGCAGCCGTGGGATTTTTGTTGAGTTGTTGGCCTTACTAGGGAGAGGCTATTATTGGAATTACTTGTATGTTTAATTAGTTAAAGGGAGTGGTTAGAGAATGAGTGAGGAGAGTCTGTAAATAACTAAATATGAGAAAAAGGGAATATAGGTAGGGCATCTCTATCCTAATCAAGGTCTTGTGTAGAAGTAGTTTCTCCAATTCCAAATATGCATCCTTAAGTAGCAGTGTGATTTTTGTTGAGTTGTTGGCCTTACTAAGGAGGAGGCTGTTATTGGAATTAACTAGTTCATAGTTGTTATTGGGCTGTGAGATTTTTGTTGAGTTGTTGGCCTTCATGCTTCCAACAATGGGACCTAGTGAGATTTTGTCCTTTAACTATCATAAGTGGAAACCACATTATAAAGTGCTAACTTGACCCATCCGAAGTTATCTCCAGATGCGCATGACGTCTGTGGTGTCTATTGTATGCAATTATGTTTTGTGTACTAGTTTGGATATGTTTCCATTCATAGCTCAACTGTGGAGGCACTAATCAATTAATGAACTGAAAAGTGGGAAATCAACAAAGTACTTTTATAATTTTAATTAAGTCAAAAATTAAGTTAGTTTTTTAAAACTATTTCTGCTTCTTTTGTCGAATGTATGATGAGTTTACCAACAATGTGCTTATCAATATATTGCTTTGCTTATAAAAAAAACCAACAATGTGTTTTATTGGAAAACCAGTCATTTCTGCCTCGTAAGGATGTGAGCAAACATTCGAATTCTAAAAAAGACATCTGTTTGGTGTGATAGCTACCTTGTTGTGAACAGATGCATTTAGGCAAAGACAAAAAATGTACGCCTGATTGTCAAATAGCATGTTTGTATTTGTTTTTCTGTAAGAATTAATTTTCGCATCTAGAAGTAATTTATAACTGCTTCATTTCAGAATTGATTTAATGATCTTTAAACATGAACTAGTAAAGTGGATGGGTAGGAATGTCAAAATTACTCATGATCATTGATACCTACACATAAAAATTGATGGTGGCAAAATTACCCGCACCAACAAATATTCATATAGATTTCTTTAATTGATATTTTCTCCACTCATTTATTAATGGATCTGGTACTTATATGATATATCAGTTTCTATGGATACCTGATATATAATATTTTCATAAATATATATTAATTTCATTTTTAATATGCATGTAAATTAAACAAACATGCATATAAATTAAACAATGAGGAATTTCATTACGTTTTTGTTTCAACTTAATATTTTTTGGTTACATGTTTCAACTTAATATGATAACATTGTTATAATTTAAAATAATTTATATCTTAAATTTACATTTAATTAAGTTTTTTATTTTAATAAATACTCATGAATATTTATTCAATAACTATTCAGGGATATTCTATAATCTGTTAAAAATTTAATTAATAAATGTTCAAATGAGTATGGAATAGGTATGAGTATGAAATTTTATTTACAGACTGATAATAAATAGTACTATTTATGCAAGAGTAGGTATGAGTCTGTGGAAGCCTGGGGGTTCAATGGATGTAATTGATATGGAGAATAATTACTTCGTTGTTCGCTTCTCACAGACATCTAATTTTAACAAGGTGTTTGAAGATAGACCCTGGGTGATTTCAGGCCACTATCTGGTGATCCAAAGGTGGCGACCGAGGTTCTTTCCTTTTGAAGAAGAGATGAAAAGGGTAGCAATGTGGATTATGGTGCCTATGCTCCCCTTTGAATACTATGACCACTGTTTCCTGTGGCGCATAGGAAGGAAGGTGGGTAGGATTCTGAAAGTGGATGAGAACACACTCAAAGGGCTTTCTTGGGAGGGAATCTGGGGCGCTGCGAAGACGGAAAGAGGAAAGTTTGCAAGATTGTGTATTGAAGTGGATCTGCGGAAGGTTCTGGTGGCGCAATTCAAGCTACGCCGGAGAAAGTACCGAGTGGAGTACGAGGGGCTGCATCTTGTATGCTTCTCTTGTGGGCGTTATGGGCATAGGAAGGAGCAGTGTGGCTCGCCAGCGATGGAGGAACACCAGAAGGAGAAAGTGCAGGAGACAAGAGCACCTCAAGGGAAACAGGGGAATTCTGCCGCGCCGGAGGAAACTTTTGGGCCTTGGATGCTGGTGCAACGGGGTACTCGAAGGTGGGCGAACAACTCTGGAACAGGACAAATAAGGGACCCCATTGGACAAAATAAAGGATCCCGATTTGGTGCGCTGGCAGCAGAAATTGAGGAAGGTACGGAAGGTACGAATGTGGCATCTACCTCGACGCACGTGGAGAATATTCTCGAAGGTAATCATGAGCAAATCATTCCTTTGGATAAGAGGTCCCTTGCGGCACGTGACTCATCTTTGAGGAAAGTCAAGAATGCTGCACGTGGGAAGAATGAGAAAGGAGAGGCTAGCCTAGCAAGCAAGGAAAGGCCCAAAGTTTTTGTGGCCCAGACTACTCAGCCTATTAGAGATGGTTACACGGAAAAATCCATAATGGAGACGGGCTTGAAAGTTGTACCTGACCCAAATAATTGGGTTAATGGGGGAGGTCTCTCTCAGTCTTTTAACTCATCCCCAATTTCCCCATCCAAAATCCCTTCCTCTCTTGCTTGGGAAAATGATGGGAGCGGTGGTGATGGGGACAGTGTGGAGGTACACAACCGACGCCCTCCAGAAGGTCGTAGTGCAAGCAGCGGGGCTGATGATGTTCCGACAGGGATCTCTTCTCCGACGCAGGGGGACATGCAGATGCATGATAGCACAAATGATGCTAGGAACCATGCCATGGGATCCCCTTTGGGGGTGGGTGGCATTTTCAATGATCTTTAGGGGTGGTTCTACCCTCAGGTTTCTCTTAACCTCTTTATAAGTTTCTCTATGTGTATAAACCTTCTAGCTTGGAATGCCCGTGGGACAGGAGGCAAAACCTTCCCTGCTCTTATAAAGGATTTGAAAGCGAAGCATAGTTTGGACATTCTTGTCCTTGTGGAAACGAGAATTAGTGGAGTACGAGCATCCAGAGTGCTACAGAATCTGGGCTTCCCTTGTTTTGAATGTGTGCCAGCAGAGGGATTTTCGGGTTGTATATGGGTGCTGTGGTAGGATGCGAACTTCTCTTTAGAGGTCGTAACTAAGAACAAACAATTTATGCATCTTAAGGTTCAGCCCAAGAACGGCTCACAGTATTGGTGGCTAACTTGTGTCTATGGGAGCCCTATGCTGCTGAATCGTATGGAACTTTAGAATTCTCTGGCCCAAATTGCTGGGAGCATGCGTGATCCATGGTTAGCAATTGGGGACTTCAATGCCTATGCATCACCTATGGAGAAAAATGGAGGTGCAACTCCTAATGTAAGATCCATGTATGAATTTGTTGGATGTATCCAGGCCTGTAACCTTATTGACTTAGGTTTCAAGGGGACCCCCTTTACTTGGAAAGCTCGGGGAATCAAAGAAAGGCTTGATAGAGCTCTTTGTAATGAGGATTGGAGGACACTGTTCAATGAGGCTTCTGTCATCCACCTCCCCAATATGAAATCAGACCATAAACCTCTTCTACTGAAGGGAAACCCAGGAGGGCCTCTGGTTCGAACGAATAGACCTTTCATGTTTATGGCAAATTGGCTCACTGATCCTTCCTTCCTGAGTGTGGTAAAGGAGGCATGGGAAGATAATGTTGATTGGGATGAGGTAGTTTCCGAGTTCCAGAACAAAGCGAAAGAATGGAATTACACACACTTTGGTAATATTTTCCACAAGAAACGTAGATTGATGGCAAGATTGGAAGGGGTTAATTCCCAACTCTCAATGAATGCAAATGTTTACCAGAAAAAACTGCAAAAGACCCTCTGGAAAGATTACCAAAACATCCTAGCTCAAGAGGAACTGGTCTGGTTTCAAAAAGCTAGGTGTAAGTGGTTCCAATTTGGAGATAAGAACACTAGATTTTACCATATAGTGACGGTGATTCGAAGGAAAATGAACAAAATTGGGGCTTTACAAGATGAACATGGGAACCTAGTCACTGACCCCTTGGAGCTTAGCATAATGGCTCGAGAGTTCTTCAGAAATTTATATCAAGTTTCGAGCCCAGTAGTGCCTTTCAGTACTTCTAGTACTCCCCCCCCCCCTCTCGGAAGGCCAGAGGAGAAGCTTTCTTAGGCTTTGCTCAAAGGAGGAAATTAAGCATGCTATATTTCAAATGGGTCCTTTCAAATCACCGGGTAAGGATGGGCTGCACCCTGTGTTTTACCAACGTCATTGGGACACTATTGGAGACTCTCTGTGTGCCCGTGTGCAAGATATCTGGATACACCCTTAAAAAGTTCAGTCTTTAAATGAGACTCTTCTTGTGTTAATTCCCAAAATCGACAACCCTGTTTCCATGAAGAACTTCAAACCAACTAGCCTTTGTAACGTGAGTTACAAGGTAACCACGAAGATGATTGCAAACAGGCTCCAAAATCTAATTGAACCTAGTCAATGCAGCTTTATTCCAGGACGTCATAGTTCAGATCACATTGTGATTGCGCAGGAAATCTTTCACACAATGAGAATTATGAAAGGAAGGAAAGGTTTCATGGCAATCAAAGTTGACCTTGAGAAGGCGTATGACCGCTTAAGCTGGGATTTTCTGCTTGAAACTCTGAAGCTCCTAGGGGTACCAGAGGCTATGTGCTCTCTTATCCTTAACTGTGTGTCTCGGTGCTCTTTTCAAGTCCTGTTTAATGGGGAAAAAATAAAGAGTTTCATCCCTTCTAGGGGATTACGACAGGGTGACCCCCTATCCCCGTATTTATTCGTCATTTGCATGGAGCGCCTTTCTCATATGATCCGTGATAAATTGGATAGTTCTGAATGGAAGCCAATTAAACTTACAAAGACAGGACCGCATATCTCCCATTTATTCTTCGCAGATGATCTATTGCATTTTGGAGAAGCTTCCCATGCTCAAATGACGGTGATGCAAGAATGTCTTGATGCCTTCTGTGCTTCTTCTGGGAAAAAAGTCAGCGAGGAAAAAACTAGGTTTCTGGTTTCGAAGAACACCCTAAGACGGCTTTCGCTTGATCTTCAACTTGCCTCAGGGTTCACTCTCACCTCTGACCTAGGGAAATATCTAGGAGTGCCTCTGATACATAAGAGGGTCACTAGAGAAACCTATAGCCACCTCTTGGATCGATGCCAACAAAGGCTAAGCTCTTGGAGAGCTAACTGTCTTTCTCTAGCGGGTAGGACCACCCTTGTAAAAGTTGTAGTTGCAGCATTACCCACCTATACGATGCAAACTACTCTCCTCCGCAAGACCTTGTGCAATGATATGGAAAAGCTACGGCGAAAATTTATCTGGGGAAATGGCGATGGAGGCCAGGGATATCACTCAATAGCCTTGGACAAATTCTGCCAGCCTAAGTTAGAAGGAGGGATGAGGATAAAAAATATGCACGAGTTTAACCAAGCATTCTTGATGAAATTGGGATGGGGTTTAATTGATAAGCCGGATGCATTATGGGTTCAGGTTCTGCGGAATAAGTACAAATGTGGGCTCAAGCTCTCCCCAAGGTTCAAAAATCTGCAAATTGCTCACAAGTGTGGCAGAGTGTGTGTAAAGTCTGGGAGAAATTTCATAGGGGTTGTAAATGGAATATTAGAGATGGTTCGCTAGCGCGGTTTTGGAAGGATTACTGGCTTCCTTCGGGAACGATCCTTAGTGACCATGTTCTCACGGAACCCCCAACTGAGGAAGGGGACCTTTCGGCTATGTTTTTCCTGGACAGCAATGGGCAATGGAATAGAGGTAAACTCCAGAGGTATCTCCCTATAAACCTAGTGGCAGAGGTAATTGGTGTTCTCCCTCCTAATCCCCTCTTGGGTCCTGATGTGATGGCGTGGGCAGCAAATGTTGATGGACAATTCACCACTAAATCGGCCTACCTTATGCAATTGGAAGACCAGGGAACCACCAATGAGCTCTGGAATTACGTGTGGAAATGGAAAGGACCATACCGAGTTCAATGTTTCATGTGGCAGGTGCTGAATAAGGGTCTAAAAACTAATGAGAATAGGATGAACCACCACATAGCCCTTTCGGACACTTGCCCCCTTTGCCTCTTGAACAGTGAAACAGATCTGCATCTTCTTAGAGATTGTCCCCAGGTGCGTTCAACCTGGGAAAGGCTTGTGCCCTCTTCTGCCCAGGGTAGGTTCTTTAGTTGCGACTTGAAACAATGGTCTATATGGAATCTAAGCATGATAGATATGCGAGTGCATGGGACACATTGGCCAGCTTTCTTTGGGCACTTTATCCACTTGATCTAGGGTGAAAGAAACAATTTTGTTTTCAAAAACATGGTATTCTCGAGTGAGAAGGTTGCGTACTTGGCAGGCTCGAGAGCTAGAGAAGGGGATGGTATGAGCATAACGCAGGATATTTCTAGTACTACTACGACTAAACTCATAAGGTGGCTGCCCCCCAGATGGGTGGCTCAAATGCAATGTGGATGGCTCTGTGGTCAATGTAGGAAGGGATGCTGCTTGTGGAGGCGTTTACAGGGACCAGCTAGGAAGATGGAGAGGGGGCTTCATGAAGGACCTAGGATCAATCCCAACCCTGATGGCAGAGCTCTGGGGCATCCTAATCGCGCTCCAAATGGCTTGGGAGAAGAAGTGGCAACCTATATGGATTGAGAGTGATTCCCTAATTGCAGTAGGAGCAGTTAACCAATCGTGCTTGCCACACCACTTGTGCGCAGCTCTGATTCACTTGATCCAGAACCTGATGAACCGCGATTGGACTGTGAAAGTGACTCACGTCAAGAGGGAGGGGAACCAAGTGGCAGATGTGCTTGCGGGTCTAGCACATGGCAAAGGCAATGACACTATGTTCCTTACGGAGCCACCTGGGGAGTGTGCCTCAAGTCTATTTTCGGATTTATGTGGTATTGGGTTCCAAAGGGGTTTTGGTAGGTAGTTTGGGTGTTAAGTCCTCCATATAACCAAAAAGAGTAGTAAGTATACTTACCCGTACACATTAACATGTCTATGGATGAGAGATGCACTAACTTTGCACTCTTGTAGAAGTACACGAGTTAATCTAAACACGACAAAAAACGGCTTAACACCATTGAAGAGGGAAAAAAAAACTATCCTTATCATAAAATTTCTTTTTTTAAGATTTTAAACGAATGAACCCTTGGACAGTCGACGCTCGAAAAATGGACTTGACATATATTTACCACCATGATTATGATACTAATAGCTGTCACATATGTCTTGATTAGTGAAAATGAAGAAACGTCAGAAATCCATAAATAATGCTGAAGAGTGAAGAGGATAATTATCGATTATTTCAAATGCTTTAGGTAAAATAAAATACATAATGACAAACTTTCCAAAATAATATAATTGTTCTCTGATTATTATATATTCTTATGAAAGGTCCTTTGATGTTTAAAAATAATCCAATTCTCTTCGTTTTCTAGTGCTGGTTGATTTGTCTATGACAGTAGGTGGAAGTGGAAGAGTGAGCTGCCACGTGGTATGCTGAGTCAAAAGTTTTGACTTTAATGATCATAATAATTTATTTTTGTCCAATCCTTCTTCAATTATTTAATTTCGTTGCTATCCTTGGACTTTGAAATGAAAGTGGTGCACATGGGTTGAGTTGGATGGATTTTGGTCAAAATAAAATCCGAACTGATCAAAATTGTCTGGGTTGGGTTGGGTTGGATTTCACGAATTTCTTCTTCGGACCCGATCCGAACCAACCCGACGAAGTTTGGATTGGGTTTGATGGATTTATTGGATCACTATATTAAAATAATAATATATATGAAATATTAAAAAATCTTACAAAAATTATTATAAATTCAGAAAAAGTTATAAAAAATACTAAATAGCATGAAAAAGACACAAAAAGTTATAGAAATAATACTACATAAATGACATATAGCCAAATATCATGAAAACATAAAACTTCATTACCAAATGACATGAAACAATCTAATATAAATAGTATCTAAAAAGTGAAAAACAACACTAAATGTCATGTCATGACACTTAGAACTTAGATTTCTCCAACATGTCAAATAACTATATATAAACATGTAACAAATAACTACAAACAAATACTCTAAGTTTAAATATGACAAATAACTACAAATACTTAAGTCTCAAAATTTCAAAAAGTCATCACTCCGACACTAGCACTCCAAGTATGAGTAAAATTATAAAAATTATTTTTATATGTATGGATTATGGGTTGGGTTGGATGGATTTGAACTGAATCCGAAATCCGATCCGAACTTGGTTGAGTTGTAGTAAAATCCATCCGACTAACCCGATTGCCCGATCCAACCCGCATTTTTTCCATTGGATCGGATTGGGTTGGGCGGGTTTATTGGATTTACCCGGCCCATGTTCACCCCTAATGAAACTACGAGAAACCCAAATAAAATTGAAAAAATGAATGAAAACATTTTATTTTGTTTTCAATTGAAGCTTTTCTCATTATCTGAACCGACTACATCAATCATACAATTTCGTACAACTTTGCAATTGTGTGGTTGAATTTCAGTATTTAAAACAAAGTTTGACTTAATATAGATATATTATAGTTATTTATGTTTGAATAATTCTATTTTAAAAACAAATCTGATAAATTAATCTATGTTTGGATTTTGTTGATTATAAACATTTTTAGATGTGTGTAATTACTAAAAAGGTAACAATTGTCAATTACCAATTGAGTTGGATTGAAGTGAACATGTGTGGCGGATAAGAGATAAGACAATGGAGATCATTTGTGTCACGGAGTAATTCAAACTGAGTTTAACCAACGGAAATATGACTCTTGAGTTGAGTTGAGAAGTTTAGGGGTGTATCTGATTTTGATGAATGTACTTTTAGAACTGCCAAACATGATGATACAATGTTTGATGTGAGGCATACTGAGTTTGGTCCACCCTATCAGGGATGAAACATAGCCTTAAATGTTAGTAAATTATTTGCATGAGTTGTCAGGGCCTGATCTATATGAGGTACCACTGCATGATACCATTGAAATTCACAACATTGTTATTCAATTAACCATGTTCTTGAATGGATGAATGATGAATCCACCACTGTACCCAGAACAAACAGCCGACAGCCAAGTCAAGTGTACTAGTTTTTTTTTGAAACTTATTAATACTAGTGTTAAAGATTATCAATGTGAGTTCAGATCAGTTTATATTTGCTCCCTGGTGTTTTTTGGTACAATTTTCTCTCTTGATTTTAAAAGCGGTTTCTTTAAACACAAACCTTACAAAATATAGGTGCCCACTAGGGTGGACAACTTTTATTTCGGTCCACCGGTGGACCACAATTAACTACCATTGAATCTTGGAATATAAGAATATTCTTTAGATCAATGGTCAAGATTAATTTTCACTTAAAAGGGTATAATTGTCCCTCAAAATGCCCAAACACAATCCTTCTTCATCGTTCCTCGTCAACTATGGAGGATTGGAGGTGGTGGTGTTGCGGCTGTTGTGGCCCGCAGCTGGACAAGGGGAGGTGGTCGTGACTCGCGGTGGCGCAGCCATGGGAGAGGAGCTCGTGTGGTTGTTGTGGGTTCGTGGTGGCGCAACCATTAGTTCAGATATAAGGCTAGCTTTTTCTTGCGTTTTTTGTTGGTCTGGTATGAACTGGATTTGGAATGGCTGATGTGTGCAAATTAATTAGGAAGGGCTCTGTTTCAGATTGTGCTTCTTCCTTGAAAGCTTTTCCTCTGTTCTGCTCTAATTTGTTTTATTTTCTTCCCTTATCTTTTGTCTTAGTTTGCTTATCTTTTGTCTAAGTTTGCTGTAATTTTAATTTCTTTGTTACTCTTTTCAGTCTTTTTGTAATTGGGTTCTGGAATCATTCCTTATAAAAAAAACAAGGTGGTTGATGCACAGAAGGCGTTTGAAGAGATTTAATTTCTTTCTTCCTTCTGTTGATTTTTAAGTTATAGAATTAGTAGGGGATGAATTTCAGATTCAGATTGCGGGGGAGGGTCAAGAGATTGGTTGTTGATGGAAAGAGAGAGAGAAATCAGAGAGGTCATTTTGGGATTTTTTAAATATGTTTTAATCCAGTGTAAATTACTAATATAAACCTTAGTCCACCGGTGGACCAATAATGAAAGTGTCCACTGTCCACCCTAGTGGGCACCCAAAATATATTGAAACCAATTGACATACCAGTATCAAGAAAACAAGGGTCCACCAAGTTGCCCTTGAATTATAAGTTATTTCTCACAAAAAACAAGAATATCTTAGGAAGTAATTGAACGCATATGATTAATAACTCCTTTTAAGCCCACTCTATTGTGATGCGTCTATCCCATCATATCACCAAAAGAAAATAAACATCTAAGCAAAACACAACAATATGAAAACATCAAAAACCTTTCATTCATCATGAAACTGATATAAAAATACTTCAAAAAATGACAAAGCCTGTCTATAATGATTCGGCAGCAAATGATGTTTGGCAAAGCATCACCATTATGCTTAACACAAATTATACCAGTATGAATATGAGTAACCAACAGAATGTCAGAATATCTCAAGTTGCACAATAAGATATCCAATTTTCATTATCATCTTCCATCTGACATGCCTATCAAAAAAAAAAAAAAATCTTCCATCTGACATTAATGGGCCATCTCCCCTAGCTTTTGGTAAAAAAACCTAGAAACAACACACACACACACACAAACTGGAAAAGTATTAAAAGGATCAGACCACAGGGGAAGAGTGTTAAACAAAGATTACATGCTTTAAGACTTCAAAATCTACTACGGCGTCTGTAAAAATAGGAGAGGTAGACTCGTAGACTTGAGATTCAGGTGGCAACATCCTAAAAAAAAGTAACACATATCATAAGTACTGCAAGAGAACTATAAATGCTTTGCAAAACTGAAGAAAAATTTCTTTAGATTTCTTTCTATCCTCAAAATCTCAAATGACACAAGGTACATCAAAATTGGACTAAGTGACTAACCAAGTATTAGATAGACGACAAGCTTATGTATGAGAGACTTGGAGGGAAAGAGTGTTCCCCTTAATTCAAGCATTTTAAGCTTTTCTATTTCAAAGGTTCTCAAGTAGTGCATAACCATGCAAACTATATATGCATATTGCCTTCTAAGTACGATTTAATCTTGATTAATGGGAAAACTAGCTTAAGAATGTACTTACTATATGTAGGCACAACGGCACAGCTTTCATGCACAGACCCAGTATAGTTGGAACACGCCATATAAGTCTCTCCCATCATTCACAAGTACAGGAGGATCATGAGGTCTTCATCTACAAACAATTTTTGAATGAATCATTGAGAGCTCTTGCACTTTATAATGTCACAGTCATGGGAGGTGACCTCTGAGGAAGAAATGAAGCAGGTCTGGGGTTGATTATGGCAAGGCGAGGCTCGGGTGGTGACAGTGACAGACTCGCCGGCACAGTTGGAGGACTGTGGCTGCAGGGAAAATGAGAAACTGGCAATTATGGGAAAGGGTTACATAGTGATTAATCTGAGCAAATTAGGATTGTTAGATATATAAATAAGACCAATGATTAATACTGAGGGTAACTGTGTAACATTTAGAGTGGTGAAAGTTACATATTTACCATATGAAGCAACCCCTAAACCGTATTGTGGGCACTTCATTTCTTTCAGCAACATCAGTTTATTACACCACTGAAACTCAAAACAACCTACACACATCTGTCCTAATTATTATCTCAGATTATATTCCATAGAATTAAAATAATCCAGGAAGAAACTAATCTTGCATATTTGCATCAACTTAATTGACTTGGTCTAGTTTCAATAGTGAGCTAAAACTTGAGTCAGTTTCAACATTATTTCACAGCTGCAGCAAAGAAACTCATACTTGATAAAATCAAAATAAAATAAAGTAACTGAGCATAGTCACATGAACAAACCTTGAAGTATAATTCAAGCACACAAAAAGGTAAGGGAAGATTCACAGATATGAAACTTAACTGTATTCTCACTAATAAGTGGACAATGGAGCTGAAATTGCAGATAGTTTTGGCTGAAATTTTCAAACTTAAGAAGACAAAACCAAATTCAGGACAATTGAAGTCTATGCATTAATGCACTTGCTCAATTACTTGTGGGATAGTCATAAATATCACAGACTGTAAACAATCCTGAGGAAAACTACTTAGCAATCTCTCCCTCCTCTCACATGGGAAGGGAGGGATTGCTGCTTGAAAGATCCATTAATCAGTAAATATCAGGGAGTCATGTTCATTTATTTTTTTACAAATGAAACCTAGTTTTATTGTATTTGAACACCTTTCTCTAACACAAACTTATCAGATGTGCACATATGTGTGTTAGCCTTTCCAATCTAGAAAAAAACAATGACATTTCCACCCCCAGCTAACAAAGACAACTCCCAGCTAACAAAAACAACAAACAACCACTACCTTTGTCTTCCCACAAGCCCGCGCAACCGCATTTCAAACAACCTATCTTCCAACCCGCCATCACTGACCTGCAACATTTGCTGCAAAGAGAGAGACACACCATGCCGAACCAACAACGCGTGGCGTGGCTTAATCCTCCCTTCCAAGCTAAAAGAGAAATACTGAGGAAACCTCTTAAGCTCAGCAACATCCCCATTCATCTCCTTCAAGAAAAACTCCACCTTCGGCGCCAAATTATTCACCACACTCAATGTCAACAAAGCAGGCGATCTAACAATCATATTCGAAACCTCCAAACGAGTGAACCCCAAACCTCTCAAGAACTCAACTTTAGGCAAAAGGGTATCCTCAACACTTGAAACCAGAAGCAAAGTCGTCTGGCAAGTAAGCGAATGCGGCCCAACAAACCCTAACTCCCTAAGAAAACAAAGCGAGGGTCTTAAACGCTCCTCCACGCTTGAAACCAGCAATCTGGGGCATCGTAAAATCGATTTCTGAACATCGGGGTAAGGGATTCGAACCTCATGGAGGAGGAAATCGAGGATGGGGTAGAGGTCCCTGTGAGGGTCGCGTGTGAGAAGCTGAGGAAGCATGTCGAGGATGCGACCCATGGCGGTGCGGGGAATACCCATTGAAGAGAGGCATCGTTCCACGGATTTGAGGGTGGTGAGGGGGCAAGTTCGGAGGGTGGGATTCTGTCGGAATGCTTTTTCTGGGTTGATGTTGAGTTTGTGGAGGTAGAGTGATTTTTCCCGGAAAATGAGGCCTCGGTCTGGGAGGGTGTTTGGTTGCTGAGAAAATTGGGCGATTGATGTTAATGGTTTGATTCTGAGATTGAAGGTAGGGTTTTGGAAGGGTTTTGGGATGGGGTTTTGAGAGAAGAGGAATTGGGGGTGAAGTTCTATTATCGACATGTCGTGGAAGAAGTCGACGAGGAAGATGGGGTTTTAGCCAACATATTCGGGAATTAAAACGGCAGTCGTTTAGACTCTAAAATAATAAGGTTAAATATGTTTTTTCATCCATGTAAAATATAGTTGAAATGAAATTGGCGGGGGGGATTGACTTGGAGCGGCCTTGGTGGCAATTTGTTCACGGTGAAGGTGACTGCGTTGCGAGAAGGCCTCTTGCTCGCTTGGAATCAAGGCTATAGAAATGTGGTTTGCGAAGTAGACGACTCCAATATGGTTTTAGTTCTGAAGAGTGCTGGTGCTTGGCGTTTCCATGAACAAACCTTACTGCTCCAGGGAATCTGGGACCTCCTTGATCGGGATTGGATTGTTAGACTGGCCTCGGTGCACTGTGATGGTAATGTTGTTGCAGATTGGATGACAAAGAAAGCGTCTTCAATGACTATCCTTGGAATCCAGCTAGTGGAGCACCCGTCGCCGGAGTTAGAACTTGTTGCTGCAAGACTCATTAGCTTTGCCTTAGTTTCTGTTTTTTATTTTGTTAATTTTTTGAAGCACCAAAAATAATCTCTATGAATAAAATTATCTACAATGTTATCAAAATATATGAAAACAGTGCTCTTCTTCTATACCTCTTTCGTCGTCCTTCTCCATTGGTTAGCGATGTTTAGTTTGTGGTTGTGGGGAGGAGACGTTCTTGTTGATGTTGAATGGTATGAAGAATCTAAGAAGGCCCTTTTGGAGATGCCCAAATTGAAATGTATGTGTTTTTGTATTTCAATTACGAAATAAGGATTTTACATTTTTACTCCATGTGTTGAAGTTTTCTAATTTAATTTGTTTAATTGATAAAAAGAAGGAACATGCATTTTTTTTTTCTCCAAAGGCCATAAGATCAGGGTTTTGATGAAGGAAGTGTTCAGCAGAGTTATTGTAGCACTAAACATGTTTAAGACATGAAGAAGAAGATGTTAAAGCTAATGTAAAGCTCAAAAGGAAAAGAATGAAGTGGATAATGTTAGGTTGTTTGTTTGTGATTTCTTTGATAGTAAATTGTGTGATGGTTGCTGTCAAAAGCCATGGAAGTGGGGATGTCATTTGTAAACTTGAAATCTTGTAGAGTTGTAGTCAAGAATAAGTTGTATGATGTGTTGAAGTGAACTTGTAGCTTGAATTATGCATGATGTATGTTCTTCGAATTGAACCAAGAAGTTTCTTTGCACTTTCTGTCTTTTGTTACATTTGAAGCATGTAGTTTCTTTCCAATTCACTTGAAATTCAAGCTAAAATTTGCAGGAGTAATAAAGAAGAGAAGTAAGGAGAGAGAAAACTTGAAGAAATTACATAAAATCACTAATCGCATGAGAGTAAGAGACAATTTTATCTGATCTTTCCTAGATTTATGCATTACTTCACTATGATATTTTTGAAGTTTCCCATTAAGAGTTGCAAACCTATGCAGGAGTGAGGTTCTGATCCACTTAAACATGGTTATAACAGTTTATGTAGTCCTTTTAATGATAGTTTGGTGTGGGATCTTTAGCCTCTTGGATTAAAGCGGTCCGGAAGGAAAATGTTTATTTTGTGGAACATCTTTTGTTAAATCTTAAATCCACCAAATTTTATATTTATCCATCGAAGAACAGATCAGATAAGTTGACCTATTTGCTCCTCAATTGCTTAAATTCAATGTTGTTAGGGCTTCAAAAGGAAATCCAGGTGATAGTTGGATTGAAGGAGTTTTATGGAATCACGAGTGAAAGACACTAGACATTTTTTTTTTCCCTAAATCCATTGATCATGATTGAGATTTTGAAGAAAAGATTCTAGCCATTCAAAATGCTTCATCTTTTAAGAGTAATACTATAGAGAGTGACTCTACTATTACGGTTGGATGAAGGACTTCCATCGGCCTTCACGTAACTCGCCCACTACAAGGCACTTGCTGCTCGACCCGCCCTCAGGGGCTCTCAACTCACCACAGCCACAACCATTTTGAGGAGGATGCCTCACCCTAAGCTTCTCATGATGTTTTTGCAAATGAAATCACACCCCAGGTAAGACCCAATGATTATGAAGGATCCACCTAGTCCACAAGACATTGTGTCTAGAGCATGAGGGATAAAAGTGTCTTCATCCCTGGCTTTGATCTTCATTTGCCAAGTCCAATACCTATAAGGAAGCAAATTCTTTTGCATATTGTCTTGAAACAAAGTGTGTAACAACTAAAATGATCTTTGAGTGGTTGTGGATTCTGCCTTAATAATGACCTTATATTTTTTTCTACTAAAAATAATGCCCTTATATATGTGTGTATTGCAAATTGGAATGTGTCGACATAAAATTAATGAATTACATTTTTCAGGGAATTAAGAATTTCTAGCTGTAAAAAAGTTTCCTTTTTATGAGGATGATATGAAAGACAAAGAGTGGCATTCTGGTAGTTTCCAGGTAGCAATTTCCATTTACTCTCCTTCCTAAATCCTTCCTCCCTAAACACCAACAATACATAAAAAGGGTTCAGAGTACCACCCACTAGTACTCTCTTCTCTTTCTCTCTGTACTTAATGGTGTGTCACGAAAACCAACACAACCATTATTGAAATGAAACACAAACAAGCGTGCGTCCAAACGTGAAAACAAACAAACACACACCAATTTTCCAACCAACCCATGTGTTCCACCACCGCCAATTCCCGATCCTCCGGATCCACCACCGCCCACTGGCTCTCCGACGCAATCCACGGCGGCCCCCTCCGCCTCGTCGACTTAGAAACCGGCACCAACGGCTGGGCCTCCCCTCCCGGCGACGTCTTCCACCTCCGCTCCGGCAACTACCTAACAAAGAAGCACAAATCCCCCGCCGGCGACTACCTCCTTTCCCCTGCCGGCATGGACTGGCTCAAATCCCCGTCCAAGCTCGACAACGTCCTCGGCCGCGCCGACAACCGCGTCACCCAGGCGCTGCGTCGGGCACAGTCGAGAGGTGAATCAATGAAGAGCTTCGTCTTCGCGGTGAACCTCCAGGTCCCTGGAAAAGAGCATCACAGCGCGGTGTTCTACTTCGCGACGGAGGAACCGGTCCATCCCGGTTCTCTTTTGGGACGGTTCATCGACGGCGACGACGCGTTTCGGAACCAGCGGTTCAAGCTGGTGAACCGGATCGTGAAGGGGCCGTGGATCGTGAAGAAAGCGGTGGGGAACTACGGCGCGTGCTTGCTCGGGAAGGCGCTGACGTGTCACTACCACCGTGGGCCGAACTACTTCGAGATTGATGTCGACATTGGGAGCAGCGCCATCGCGAATGCTATCCTGCGCCTGGCGTTGGGGTATGTCACCACCGTGACTATTGATATGGGGTTTGTTGTGGAGGCGCAGACGGAGGAGGAGCTGCCGGAGAAGTTGATCGGAGCTGTTAGGGTTTGCCAGATGGAGATGAACTCCGCCACTATCGTCGATGCTCCCAAGATTGGATTCGCCAAGGTCAATCATGTTAGTGCCAGCGATGAAAATTAATTAATAAATAAATAATTATTTTAGTTTATTTATTGACAAAAAAATGTTAGGTTCTTAGAATCTGCTTCACTCACACCTTTCTGGGTTTGTGTGTAATTTTAGGATCTTGTTTTTTAGGGTTGGTAAATTGAGAGGAATAAATATTCATCTGAAATTGGGTTCTATTGCAAATATTTTTCTTTCTGTAATGAAAAATCTTTTATAAGATTAGTTTCTTGTAGCCAAGCACGTCTAGATTAACTTACATTATAGTTATTCTAGCTTAATTTGAGGTCTCAGATTCGAGTCTATGTGAATGCTCTCTAGTTACAGGGTCAGGCATCCGTGACATGCCCATAGAACAATAGAGGTTTACTTCTATGTAATGTGAATACCCTCTAGAGTATCATTAGGGTGCTAGCGACATGCTATGAAGATCAGAAGAGACCTACTCCTACATACTAGCTATGAATGTCCTCTAGATTGTCGGGCAAAATGCTAGTGACATGCTTAGGGGACAAGCAACGTATGATTTCTGGATAGGAGCGCTAGAAGATTTTGCTAAGAGTTGTCCACTAACACTGAGATTTTAGGTAGGAGCGCTAGGAGATTTTCATGAAGAAGATTGTCCACGAATTGAGATTTTACTAAACGTAGAGAATTTGAACTCTCGACTTATGAAGATGTGAGAGTTAATCCCAACAATTAGAATCCAAGTTGGCAAACTTGTTTTTTAGTAATACATTGTGCATCTTTGCTTTACTTTACTTTAGAGCTATATTTTATGAGGACGATTGGGTCGGTGAATCTTTGGTTGGTGGGGTGAGGTAAAGGGGAAGTGAATGGAATCGCACTCATTGTTGGAAAGCACTTCTGAAATGAAGACCGCATACCGTGTTGGAAATTCGTGGTTTTATTGAGCGTGTGATATTGACCCTTTCGATATTTGCAGCTTCAAGTTGTTATCATTGAATGCTTTCAGTAGCATTGGCTAATAAAGTTTGTTTTTGTCTTTGAAATTTGTTGCATCAAAGTTTGATTAAAGAAAATGGCTTGTAATTATGAAGACAAATCCTGTGTAGCGGTATGGTTTGATTTTTTTCTGTGCTAAGAGCATGTATGGCATCCTTTATTGCGGTTGCGTGAAGAATCTAGTAATGGACGATGACATTGAGAGGTGTTGGGATTATAATGGGACAGCGACCATTTTTACTATGTAATTCTTCCCCTTTGTCTTTTTGTTCACAAATAGTACAACTTCAAAAGCATTTTTTATTTAAAATTTATGATAATAATGAGTCTGGCATGTTGAGCTCATAGCAGAAGATTATTGATAAAATAATGTATGGTGAGTTCTAGTTATATATCTTTAAATAGTACTTTGATGCGTGTATCATGTGCTCGTGTTTCCAATTGAATGCAAAGCATGATCCTGACTAATAATGGCGGTTTGCCATTTTTAATTGTCCTGAATGTACTTAATCAGATCTTATGAAAAAGTAACGACACCACTTGTGAGAAAGTCACCAAATTGTGTTTGGATAATTATATCTTCACACCTCACTTTTGAGGTGTGGAAAGGTGGAAGAAGAGAGAGATAGGAAAAAATGAGAGAGAAAGTAAAGATGTTATATGATTGATAAAGAAGAGATAAATAAATATAATGGAGGTGGAAAAGAAGTGGAGATGTGTGTATATATCATACTCCCTCCGTTCTCTATTATAAGTCACATTTTTTGAAAAAAATTTGTTACAAAAATATAAGTCACTTTCTAATATCTAGGAAGCATTAAATAATTTTTTCCAAGTTCACCTTCATATTTAATATGAAAGAGATGATAAACTTTATAAGTATTAACTTGGAGAGAGAAAATCATAGGAAAGTAAATAAGGATAATCTATGAAAGTAAATCATTTTTTTTTACAAATTTATTACTAATAACTACTTTTCTTAATCTAAGAGAATTAGTTATTTGTGACTTATATATAGGAACGGAGAGAGTAACTCAATTGTGTTTAGATAAAGGCTAGTTTTTTCTTTTATATACATAAATTTATGTTCACACTTACACAGTTACACTTAGTAGAGAAGTGAAAAATAGATATAACAAAGAGATATATAATAGCTCACTATCACACACCTCACCAACTATGAACACAACTCTTTTTGTTCTTTCAGTTATCGTTCATTATCTCTTTATCATAATCGTGCATTTAGGTTTGTTTTAAATAACTTATTTGAGTTAATCTAATAACACTTATGCAAACACTTTAGAGAACTTATTTTCACAAGCTGTTCGGATTAACTTAAAAATAAACACATAAATCTACATATAACATATTTTAAGCTTGTTTCAACGAGCTTTTCAAATTAAAATACGACCATTAATGCTTAATACCAAAACTAATTATTCCATTCTTTTGTTCCAAGTTAACGAAAAGAAATTATAAATACTATATATTATAGTTTTCTTTATTATGTCATAAAATGTCAATACAATATTAGTCAAGCTAGACCAAAAATAGATTAGAGGACAGTAAAGAATTGAGGAAGAGGTAGAACCGTAGAATTAGAACAAGACACAAAAAATTACATCATGATAAGCTGATTTAGGATATGTTTTACATAGTGCTTGGAGAACCTTGGTTGCTACACCATTTCCTTTCTCATGCATTAGTTGTTCCACAAGATCGTCTTATTTCACCCTCATTATCTGTCTTTACTCCAACACTGGTGAGCTTCAGGAATGACAAGCCCCAATTTTCAAAGAAAAGGTCTTGATCATTTGCAAAATCTTCCACTATTTTCCTTGTGCTATTATTATTCAACAGAACAGAATCAGACTGGAAAAGACCTTTGTGAGCTAGAAGATTTCTGTAGTACTGGTTGTCAAAGGCCATAGATGTTTCAGGATCGTTGTTCACAGTTGCAGAAGGTTGTGCACCTACAGGACACTGTTTCATGAGCTGATTAGCATAGCTACTATCAAGGGTTTGGTCAATGGGTCTAAGCTTTCCCTTTGAGTCTTCTTGGAAACGATCTCTGAATGTGTTGCAATGAGCCGTTCCTATGGTATGAGCTCCTACAGAAAATAACAAATGTTACGATAAGAATGCAAGAAGAGGACCTTATCACTCACTGCCTCCCATGATTTTTGTCAAACAACACAGATAATTTTGTCATATCAGCATTTCTTTCAACTGTTCTTCGTACCATATAGCATTGCTAGAGCTCTGTATAGCTTAACTATCAGCAAGAGTGTAGTTCTAGTATGATATTAAAGCATATAGTGAGTTCACAATCAGCTACAGTTTGAGATATATTTGCTAAATACCTTTCCTTTGGATATCCAAAATCTAGAAAGACAAACTGGCCAACAGTGTTTTATAGCATGTTTGGATTAGATTCTCTTTCCTCAAAACAAATTATGGCACCCAGAAGCTAGTGACAAAAAGTTTCTCTTCATAATTGACAGTGGCTTCAAAATCAATTGTAGAAGGATTTCCAAACATGAACTTAATAACAGTGTGAATCAGATGGGGAAGTTAACAGTGTGAATCGCCCTAGTTTTCAGTATGATCCTTTCTCATAATGTTGTTTGGTTCAACCTTGGCAGAACTATTAGTTTAGCCTCTTGAATCATTCAAAACATGACCTATAATCCAAGTTTGGAAATCCTTCTACAATTGATTCTAAAGTCAAAATCAATTCTGGGGTCAGCAGCTTCTGGATGTCAGAATTGATTTTGAGAAAAGAGAAATTGATTCAAACATGTAACTAATGCAAGTCCTAGTATACTGTAAAATGTAAATGATATATATCTCAACTCAGTGTATTAAGAGGCTTAAAGTTAAAGGAGTTCAGTGTTAAAAAGAAGCAAACCAATAGTTATGATCATTTCCCTTGAAAAGTTGCAACTATTTTTACTTTGGACAAAGAACATGCACCTGAAAGGACTACAAGATCAAGTAAAGATAATCCTTTGTTGGAAAAGAGCTTCATCATCTCATCCATTGTGAAACTGGTGTCAACAATGTTTGGTCTCACATTTGAAGCCACTGAAACCATCCCATCTCTCCTACCTGTTGGAATCTGAATCCTTGGTCCGCCAGCCTGTTCTCAAGTCAAGTGCTTTTCAGTTAATAACCACACCAAAAGAGATGTCAATGTCAGAAATGCAATGGAGAGCTTACAATTTCAACTGCATCTCTAGCAGCTAGAGCAATTATGTCTGCACAAGAAACAACTCCTGGACAGAACATCTCAAGGACTCTTTTTGCTAATTCTATCGCTGAAAATCCTCCAACAGTTCTGTTTCCTGGATCACTTTGTTCTGTGTTATTCCCTTGCAGCATCAAAGACGCATCACATCCCTGCATATTAAATTATTGATCACATCAAGGTGACAAAAAACTATAAGCCATGATCAGTGAAAAAATCGGCTGAGTGATAGCATGTTTGGATCTGCTTTTATCTCCTTAGAATCAATTCAGACAATCAAAACCAACTCACAAAAGCTTCTTCCCATAATTGATTTTGAATTTGGAATTAATTTTTGAAGAATTTCTAAACATGCACTACGCAATGCTGATTCTTTACTACAGCATGCAGCCTCTAAGATCATCTCAATTTGAATTTCCCATCACAATGATTTTGTAACTGTTGAATGTCTAGTTTTGTGCCTCAGCCAAAAACAACTAGATGAGTTCGTCAAGAAAGGATATAAAACAAATTAAGCAAAAAATGCCAAGGAGGAAGAAGAAAAAGCGATGTCAAGATTCATAGCATGTTTGAATCAACTTAGAGTATTTTTTTTCAGAATCAATTTTAGTTCCAAGAAGCTACTCACATAAGCTTCTTCCCATAATTGATTTTGGCTATAGAATCAATTATACAAAGATTTCCAAACATGCTATAAATCCAAAAAAGGATGCAGGATAAAATGTTGGTAGCTGAATTTAGTTCTTAACAAGCAGATTTCTTGAAGCACTATGGTATGTTTGGACCAGCTTTTGTTTCCTCAGAATCAATTCTTAAGCTAAAAAACTACTCACAGAAACTTCTCTTCATAACTGATTATGTCCTCAAAATCATTTGTATAAGGATTTCCAAACATGCATAGTGTGTGTATGGTAAAGAACCATCATCAGTTGATGACTAACCTCCACAAAGCAATCATGGAAAACCAAGCGGAGGAGCTTCCCAGGAATGGAAGGATCAGTAGAGGAGGAAGAGCTAACTGCATTTCTTATGATAAACTCTGCTGTTGGGCATGAAGCTGCATAGAAGTTGAAAGAGAGGCTACTAGCTGCAAAAGAGACAGCAAAAGAAAGGATAAGAAGAGAAGAGACTAGTAAGGAAAGGATCAATGATCTTGTCTCCATTGAAACCAAGGCTGTAATCCTTTTGTGGCTCAACACAACACAGTGTTTTCAGTGCTCAGATCTTTTTCTTGATAAAGAATTAAAGATACATATCATAACAGAGATACAGCACATGTAGCAAGGAAATAGTCCTTATTTAAAACTACATTTATGTGGTTGGGTGAAGTCAGTGCTCAGTTAGGTAGATGCCAGGTTTTTTCTCAAGTCTCCATTACTGCATCATTTGTATCATCAAGCATTTAAAGATGCTTGTTGGTAATTCTGTAGTGTGTTTCGATAATAGAAACAATTACTTCAGTGGGATGGTGTACTGCTACTGAACATTCATTACCCATAGTCAATGATAAAGGCCTTAAATTGGACCAACTACTATGCTAAGTAAAATCCAATTATATTGTGACATTTCAATAAGAGATATACATATCAGTTTTTTAATGGCTTTATTACTGTCATGACATGTTCTAACTGGAAGGCAGAAAAAAGGTTCAAGAACAGAATATTTTATACCCAGATTATTATCTATGGTATAATTTGCAGAACCATGCTATAATCTACTCCTGACTCATAAGCTTTGCTGTTTTTTTTCTCTGGAAAATTCTCTTGTTCTTATGTTTGTTCAGAGTTTATTGTAATGTACTTACACTGTTCAGGTGTGGCCTGCCTGCTGGATCATGTGTATAAAATGGTAGCTGATGCAAAAAACAGGCCAGCCTTTTTAAACACAGGTAGTTAATTCTATATAATTTATTATTAATTTTAAGTCAACACAAAATTCTATCTCTTCATGTTTTTTAAATCCAAGACTCAATTCTTGTTGCATCTAACAATTCTACATCCAAATAGACACGCTTAATGAAACAAAATTTCCTTCGCACCTATTTTCCACATCCAAAAAACTTATACGTTACATAAAAATGAAAGCTTATATCCGTTACATAAGAAATAGTGAAATACAAAACTTAACAGAAGTTAGTTCATCCTTCATATTTTCCCCTAATTTTGTTTCTAGTTTTCAAAATAGTTATTGATCCATGCCATTATTATGCACACACGCATTCTTAAAAGGGACATCAGTGAAGAACTAATGCAAAGCAGAGTGAGTCTGGCATGAACGGTAGTAAAGAATTAATGCAATAAATAGTAGCAAATCCCATAACATGGAAGGCATTTGGTTTGTCAGCAATAATAGATCTTGCTATATTTTTTTTGGTCAATGGTCAATGTCAATTCATAGATCTTGCTGTATAAGTGATGCTTTTGGTGCCTTGAACTGAGATCAGACACAGGTGGTATTCGATGGGGTGCCAGTGTGCCACTATGTAACAACTGGGTAGTCCCAAGAATTTTTTTTTTGAATGGTTAGCTAATAATATTCATGCAACTTAAAACCATATTTTTGCATAAAATGTAGCAGCAGATGGCAATCCAGCAGGTTAATGGCAATCCACATCTTCATCATCATCATCCACATCATCAATGGGAATGTCCTTGTTATCATAAGCAACGGGACCTGGAAATGTATGCAAAATATTTAGTGACAAGGTAAAATATAGAGCCTAAAGTTCCGGTACAAGATAATGTCACAAACACAATTTTAGCAATGCAATAACAGCTGTAAATAGCACCAATGCAGTTTAAAGTGGACTCACCTAAACTTTTTCATATTAAATATAGTGTTTCTTAAGTAGAGTTAATAAACTCTGGGCTGTTCATCCCATAATTTAGAGATATTTGAAGAAACAAGTAATAAACATTGTTGACTATAAGTTCACTCAAGTGCCAAAATGATTTTGATTTATTTATCTTAGGTATCATTCCCCACTCTCCTCTATTACTTGTGATAAAAAATGGATCAGTTTCCTTCAATGACCCAATTAAAACGGTTAAAAGTTACCTCTTTGAATTGAAGGAGAAGGATAAGGTGACAAGTTCTTTTCTTCAGGATTCCTATCAAGAAGATAAGGAAGCTCTAGAAGCTGCAGAAGAGATTCTGTCTGAGGATTCCGAGGACTCGCTGCAAAAAATAAATAAAATAGCCACTTTAACATTTACATTTGAAACCATAGAAAACAAGGCAGAATGGCGCAAGGAAACCATGGCAAACATCATCAAAGGAGAATGACATTTACTTAGAAGAATAAACTTTTTATTACAATTCATTTGAGGGGTGATTGCCTATAGGGTGTATTAACTGTGTCATTGTGACCCATAATATCAAATTGAAATATACGACAGTTGATGCTGATTAACCATCAAACTATCTTAGACATGCATGCATTGGAGCATCACATAAGATATGCATGGATAAGATAAGACAGGTGCAGCTCGCAAATTTTCCCAAACACTTGAATGATCATGATTATGAATATCTTTAACCAAGCACAAACTGAACAATTTAGAATGTAAAATTTGTAATGGGAAATGAAGAAATACCGGTAAAAGCACCATCAGAACTGGATTGAGAAGGATCATCATAGCATGGAGCTGTTTTAACGAATTCAAAAGGTTTGCACCCCCTCTCTCGTAGCCTGCTTCTAACCCATTCACGACAATCTTCCATCTCAAGATTTACAGCTCTGTCAGAAAGTGATACAGCATTATATTTTGCATCAATTTTCTTTTTGTTGGTGAAGGAAAAAAGAAGATTGTAAAACAAAAGAAGATTTTAATTTATATGAGGAATCAAATCCTAAATGCTAGTATCACATGCGCATTACACACCTAAAATCTGCACCTTTGGTGGTCAGAGGAAAAATAGAGTTGAACCTCCGTGTTATCGCTAACCATTCTTCATCATACTGAATCTCATAAGGCCCTGGCTCCGATTCAATTTCCACGATCTAAAGACATAGAACATGTCATTATTGTAGTCACTAACTCAAACAGTGGATTAACACGGGAGATTAACCCCAGACTGAAAAATTGGCATTTTACCTGTAAGAAATCACGCCCTGGAATACATTTATCAAGTGCTAGGAATTTTGTCAGTGGACCTCCTTCCCCGTGTTGAACAAGAGCGGAAAACTTGCAGTGTAAGTGAGCTGAAAACCAATAATGCGGTTTCAATCTTTCTAGAAGTAGGGCAGCAGGTTTGCTCCCAAGTCTTTTTTCTTCTATCTGGTAAATCATCAGCTAAAGAAATGAGACATTCTGTTGTTACAGGAAGTGTACTTAAAAACTAAAAATAGTACATCTTGTCAAATACTCCAGGACTCCATCTCTATGAATACTCCACAAATAATCATGCATAATGAGGCTCTACACTTCCCTCTATTAGTTTCACACCTAATGATTTCATTTACAAACAAAAAAATAATAAATCTTACCTCCTGCTTAAAATAACTCTTCTTCCGAACAAGCTCCTCCCAATCCCCATAATCAGTGATTCTCACCGGCCAATCATGTGAGAGAAAAATGTCAATGGGTTCCTGAACTTGGTTAAGTTTTTGAACGTCATATTCACGAACATGATACACAGACCTGATGGTGCTCTGATCATATGGAGGCCTCTCAAAGTGTCCTGCTCAGAGAAACACCAAACATCATATCGTAAGGGCGTGTTAGGGTAAACAACTTAATTAAGCGCTTATGGCAAACAATAACCGCATAAGCACTTATTCATAAGCTAATTTGAGAAACTAATAGAAATAAGCTGAAAATAGATTCTGGACAAGTATAAGCTCAAAATAGGTACAGTGTTGTTAAATAGCGGTTATAGCGCCGCTATGCCGCTATAACGTAGCGGAAATTTGCCGTGCCGCAATCGCGACGCCGCGACGTAGCGGCAAACGCGATAAACGCAATAGCGCCGCAAAACTGAATAGCGCCGCGACGGGCAAAGCGAAAATAGCGGTGGAAGAGAAGATCACGTGTGATTTTAGGACTTTTTTTCAAAAAGGCACCGCTTGGGAGGTGGGAATCAGCCACCGACTGAATTAATTGTACCCAATTAATGGAAGAAAAGTTTTATAACTTAAAATCTTCACTCTATAAGAGCCTCAAAACCTTTCAAGTTTTCCCTTCTCTCTTCCTCCTTCTACATCAAGCTTCTGGCCCTCATCTCTGGCAACCCCAATAGCTTTTCTGATGACTTTTCCGGTGAGTTTCTGGCTCCCATCTCTTCACTCTGCCATGCTCTGTTTTTTTGTTTTTTATTTTATTTCTTTCTTTTTCTTTTACGTACTCTTCCGTTTTTTGTTTTTAGCCTCTGTTTACTTTTTTCATACCCTGTTTTCTTTACTTTTCTTTTTCCCTTCCTTCTTTCTGCACATTTTCAGACTCCCTTTTTCTTTTTTTTTCACACTCTGTTTTCTGTTTTTTTCCGTCCTGTTTTGTTTCTAATATCTGTTCTTCCTTTTTCTCCTCTCCCATCATGATCTGTTCTGTTTTTCTTCTTCCACTGTGAATGTGAACCTATGTTTCTAATATTTGTTCTTTCTTCACATCATCTTTTGTTTATTTTTGCCATTACATACAATGTTTTTTTATTTTCTGTTTTTTTCCCCCTGTTTTGTTTCTAAAATTTGTTCTATTATGATCATTTTATGCATTTCATTAGATGTCTTAATTTTATTTATTTTTTGCAACTGTTTTTTACTAGCACAAACAGCACAACAAGCTGTTTTTCTATAATTTTTTTTACTTATTTTAACCGCTATGCGGATACCGCTATTTGCCCGCGACGCTATCCGCTAAATGAAATAGCAGATTTTGGCCTCGCCGCGATATTCCGCGATCACGATTTGACAACACTGAATAGGTATAGGTTGGTCATAAGCTATTTGCATAAGCTCTGTCAAACACTTGCATAAACGCATTCTATAAGATAAGCTAAAATAAGGTCTTCCAAATGGGGCATAATTTTAGGTCAAATCACCCCATTCAGATTCATAGTTCATACTTGATGAAGCTACCACTTCAATAACCCCATTATTCATGATAAGCAAATAAACAACCTAAATTATAGTGACGACCATTGAAAATTCCAGACAATCCACCGATTCGGATATTCCCAAACCTAACCACCCCAGCAGCGCCCAAGTAGTAGATATTAGGCGCAACCCATCCTCCATAATACCTACAAATACAATGACCACAAAAATCCAAGCCTAAGTGTATGTATAGTTTCACAATTTGCACATAATTCAAGCAATTCATCATAGAACCAAGCATGCTATGAATCAAAATGCAACAGATAGATACTCACAGTTCCCAGAGGTAATTGGAAGCTTCGTGGTTACCACCGATGAAGATGGTGGGATAAGGTGCAACCTCTAACCCAGAGTAGTACTTCCAGAAGGATTTCATTTCGCGGTATTTGGGAAGCACGTTGAGGGACTTCAAATCATTCTCGTTCCTCACGGCTTGAAAATCGCCGCAACAGAGGAGGAGGTCGATTTTGGTGTTCTGGGTTTTCTCCATGTGTTGGAGGGTTTTGTATACCTTGTCTAGATCGCCATGCATACAACCCTCCACTGCTATCTTCATCGTTTCCTTCTTCTCACTTCGCGAGGTTTATCAAAACCCTAAGCACAAAGAGAAAGAAATACAGAATAGAGAAATTGAGAAGAAAATATATATATATGCATAGAGAAAATAGTGACAAATATATAGTAAATTTTGTAGATTGAGTTTTTTTTTTAAGCTGTAGATTGAGTAAGTGGTTTCTCTCTTGTTTTATGTAAAAAAAAAAATAACTACTATATAAAGCAAGACATAGCACAACAACATAATCACAATGGAAGAGGGAAACTTCCAAATACATAAAACATAACTACTACTAGTGTTTTTTACCCGCGCGTTGCACGGGGAATACATCTATTATATTTGATAGATCAATTAATACCTTGATCATTAAAAATATAATAAACAACTGATGAAATAGAAGAGTATGAAATGATGAGCAAAGTGGACAAAAAGTCTTAAATTAAAACCCTTGTTGCATAGATTGAACTTCGTACAATTGAATAACTAATAAAAAAATTGGTTAACCAAATCTCAAATTATGCAAAACATATTAGGGAATGTGGTTTAATGATGGCTAATAAACAATAGCTGATTTAATCTACAATGAAAAAAAGAGAAAAGATTATTTATGTACGTGATTATGCGAGTTCATTTTTTACACAATAAAATAAACTAAGTTTGACCCATATCAACATGAAGTCGTTTCACATTCTTCATGAGCCTAAAGACAATAACACAAATTATAGATATGAAGAATCACCAATAAAGCATTCAAAACACATTTTAATCTTAGAAAAAAAAAGAATGTACCGCGAAATTTGTTATTGTATTTGATACATTAATTAATACTTAATGAAGATACTTTCTTGTTAAAATATATTTCTTCCCGTAGGAGAATTTAACTCCTATAATAATTTGTACAAAAAAATTAAAGTGGACTATATTATTATGTAGTAAAAAATTAACATCAAACTATATTATATTATGTTTTTCTTGTAACAAAAAAAAATTCCGATGAAATCTTATTAACATTTATTTTTATGTAGAAGTATTTTCATGTAAAATATTCTTCCTATATATAAAAGTTTTTAGGCTCTTTCTAATACATTTAGATCCAGCTTCTCCTTACTCTCAGGATGCCTGAAAGTCTTTTCTCAAGTCTATCTGGTGGGTAATATCGACGAAGATGATGACACCCACCATACCTTGCTTGCTTCAAGATCGATCTCTTGTATCATCCTCCTGCCGAAGACTTTAAGAGTAAACCTTGCCATTCCAACTTTCATCGATCGAGTTTCAGTTGCTTTTTCTGTTGATCCAGGTGAGAAAGCTTACTAAGGCAACCTCTGCTTTTGTCTATCTCCCAATATAAGAAGCATGTTGCTTTGCTCTTATAGTAGTACTAATGGGCGTACTTTAGAACAAATTTCTAGCGAAGGTCTTGACAGTTTGGAACTGAAAGGTTTGGTTCATTAATAATATCTAGTAGTTTCATCATGTTATTCTGCTTTTGAGCTTGTTGTACTTACAGGAGCATTTCTGCGATAAAAAAATTCAGAATAGTAAAGCAGTCGTAGTATGCTCCCTTTACTTGCTCTTGTGCTCAAGTGATAGCTGAGTGCATACTGTTTGCATCTGAATTATATATAAAAGACTCATAAAAACAACTACTTAATTCTCCATTACAAAGAATACACATTACATCAGAACCTAATTATTATTTGTCAGTGACATAAGTGTCGAAAATAATAGTAATGGAAATTTCGAATGGTGTGGATAAGGGTTAAAATTCCAATCTCATAAGAAAGAAAAATCTCCATTTACATCAAAATTTCTCTCTGATTTCTCTACCTCACTATCACCACCGTTTTTCTTATAAATTATCCACAAACACACTCACAAATTCCACATAGTACCTAACATCATATGCAAATTTTGTTTTCACTGCAACCAGAGTCTGTTCTCTGGCATAAAAAAGCACTTCATAAAGTAAGAAGGTATCACATTTTGAATTTAAATCATTAAAATATTTATTTATAATTAAAAAATCAAATGAAACTTGCTTCCAAATCAGCAGCAATCCTAGGTGTGGAAATTTCGAATGGTGTGGATAAGGGTTAAAAGTCCAATCTCATAAGAAAGAAAAATCTCCATTTACATCAAAATCTCTCTCAGATTTCTCTACCTCACTATCACCACCGTTTTTCTTATAAATTATCCACAAACACACTCACAAATTCCACATAGTACCTAACATCATATGCAAATTTTGTTTTCACTGCAACCAGAGTCTGTTCTCTGGCATAAAAAAGCACTTCATAAAGTAAGAAGGTATCACATTTTGAATTTAAATCATTAAAATATTTATTTCTAATTAAAAAATCAAATGAAACTTGCTTCCAAATCAGCAGCAATCCTAGGTGCTATTCCTGATTGTTGTCCAACTTTAACATGAATTAATATGAACTCATGCTAATTCAAATGAAACTTGCTTCCAAATCAGCAGCTTCCAGCTGTATCTGCATTCTAAGTAACAGAAAATCAAGAACTCATGAAGTGAGATTGATAGACATGTTAGAGTAGGATAGACTAAAGACCACCAAACATAATAGCAATATGTGCAACATCAATCTAGCTATGATAGTGCAAAGATAACAATCAAATTTGCAGACAGATATGAAAGTCAAAGAATGAATTGAAGCCACTTTTTGGCTATGGCCTTCCAGTGGTTTCCATAACCAATCAGATCTATTTGTAAGGGGAAACTAATCACATGCTACTAAAGAAGATGAATGGAAGAAAACCCCTCTAGAAATTTTAGACCCATTATATTTGTTGAACGGCTAAAACAACTCTTTGCTTTATGTAGCACTGTTGTTGAAAGTACAATAACCAAATCAAAAACAATTGCTGATACTAAATCGTAATGTGATAATTACACACTCATGCAAGCAAGACTTCCAATCACACTAAAGTTTGATTAATTGAACCATAGTAGAACAATGATTAATTATAAAATCTAATATTGCCTTCGAAAAGTGACTTTTAATATATGTAATGATGATAGATAGATGTAGAATTGATGAACTAAGTCAGTAAAACTATATATGCATCACAGTAGTGCAACACCAAACACACATCTCTATCTCTTATCTGGTGAATATATACATATAATGGACTGAGAAAAACCTCCATGAGTACTGGTCTCACATGTTTCGTGGCTTACTTGAAATGAGAGCAAGATAAGATCTTGAGTCATCAATCATGTTTCATCTTCAACTAGTTGAGAATCAGAGAGTGTAGTCAGAAAGAGGTATGCACCTCATTGTCGTTCTGTACCTACGGATAAATTCATGTCAAATGTTTTCAGGGAAGCCAAGGAAATCAATTTATTGTTAGAACATTGGTTTAGGCGTTTAGCATATTAGAAAGGATAGCACCAGTTTTAAAAGTCTAACCTCAATAGTATAGCTTGAGCGAACAAAGATAAGCAGTAAAATCTCATCCATGATATGTAGTTCTGTAGTTGTAACGGCAAGCACCAACAATAATAATTAATTTCCTCGGTGCAAGAAGCAGGCAAAAAGAAAAAATTACCAAATAAAAAAGTTGCAAGAAAAAAAATCTACAACTTCTCCTTTCTCTCCTCTCAATTCTTTCGCTCCCTCAATCCACTTCACTGACAATGATTAGGTTAATCAAAACATACACAGATCAATGTTTCACCTCCTATAACATAGGACACAAATTTTAGATGCAAATTAAGAAAAACAAATAAAATAGAATCACATACAAAGGAGAATCAGAAAACATAAAAAACAAATCAAAATATTGCGAAATTCCATATAGAATATAAAATGGACTCACCATCCATGGCTTCCAAAGAATCTCTTTTGGTGGAATATCTATAAAAAAACCTGAAGAAAAGAATTTGAAATTAGCATGGCAAGTGATGAACGAAATTGACCTTGAAGTCAAACATGAGTGAATGAAATTAATCTGGGAGCGACACGCCACTAACTTGGCCTGTGAGAGCGACACGTCATGCTAGAAGTTGTTCTTTTCTAATATATATTGATATTGATTATAGAGTTATTGGGCGAGTCAAAGCATCCACTATCATATTAAGCTCTCGAGGAATATGGTTAATCGTAATACTATATCTCAATTAAGCATACTTGGAGGCCATTAACTCATTTAACCTTAATCTATAATTGTGGACATCATTGGTATTAGTTAGGACCACCACAACTTCAATGCAATCTCATACATATTTTACTTCTTTGTGGGGCTAAAAATGAGGGTTTTGAGGTCCGCTAGGGTTTTTGACCAAATAACCTAGTTTTCTGCGCCGCAATTCCTCAGTTTCAGGTTTGGACCTTTCACGGTGACAGCTTTGTTTCTTTGCAAGGGGATCGACGCCATGATCTTTTTAATGCTCCTGTTTTAGAATCTTCTTGAATTACGTAATCTGCTGCTGCGGGTTGTTATTTTTGATAGCTACCCGCTTGGCACTGGTTTATTTTCCATCTCTGCAATTTTTGCACTGGATTTCCTTGCTTCTGCAACTATGGCCGATATGGCACTTGATGATCTGATACCGGAGTTCGAACTAGAGGGTGATGAGACCGTTGCCCTGGATATTGGTGAGGCGGAGGTTGACCCGAATCTGGGGGTTGACGTATGGCTTGTGGGTCGGATCCTGTCACCAAACAAGGTGGAGCCTCGCGTTTTTCGTAGCGTTATGCGACGCTTCTGGGAGTCGCGAAATTGCCTGGACATCTGCCATGTTGGCATGAATCTGTTCTCTATCAAATTTGGCTCAACACGAGATAGGGACCTAGTACTACGGGGAGGTCCGTGGTTCTTCAGTAGACAATTGATTGCGTTGAGCATCTTCGACACCGCTGTTAATCCAGCAGCTATCCCAATCACTCGAGTCCCTTTTTGGGTCCAAGCTCATGGCCTGCCTTACACTCTACGTACCGAGAAGATGGCACGTTCCCTTGGTGAATCTCTTGGTGGTTTTCTGGACTGGGACAAGTATGAGGGCAACAGATATGGTGTCAGCTTGCATATCCGTGCTTGGATCAACATTGGTTCACCCCTGCGTCGGGGTCAGATGGTTACGGCGAAAGGCAAGGCTCCTGTGAAAGTAGCCTTCAAGTACGAGAAACTAACCAATTTTTGTTACCGCTGTGGGAAAATAGATCACGTCCTCAGAGATTGTGAGTTACTTGAGGATGGCGGGGCAACCAAATATGGTAACTGGCTGCGGGCGGAGGGTGAAGGCGAGCATCGTTATGGGGGCCGGCGTGAGGATGCAGGCTATGAAGGTGATGAGTATCAGTTTGATAAGAATGAGGGAGAGGCACAGCATGAGAATTCTGCTAAGAATGATGAGGACAATAATTTGAATTTGAGCCAAGGTGGGATACCAAGTGGCGGTGATGGAAACAAAAAGAATAATTCAAGGGAGATGCGTGCCAGGGAGGAGGTTCACGAGGGACCAAAGTCAGCAAGGATACAAAGCACAAGTGAAGGAAAGCAACCAGAATATGTGTTTGGAAGTACTAATTATGGGACAAAAACAAAAGAGCAAAAAAACAAAAATAGAGGTGTTGTTATCCGTGATGGAACAGGTCAAGATGCAAGAAAGAGCAATAGCTACACTCCAATGAAGAGGGCTAGTGTGTCTTCTTCCACTCTAGGGCCAATGAGCACGGGGTACACACCCCCTTTGAAGAAACAAACTACAGATGATGGATTGGGATTGGCGGAGGCTGCGGATGAGCAGTCCCGCCCACCTCAATGAAGATCCTAGCGTGGAACTGTCGTGGGTTTGGGAACCTACAGACAGAACGGGTTTTAAAAAAACTCATCCACTCAAAAGATCCTGTTGAATCTGATAAAATATTTCTTGTATCTTATTCATTGATAAACTTGTACAATATATATAGATGTTAAAAGATATCAAAACTATATCTATCTAAATCTAAAAGATATAATCTAAAAGATACTAATCTATAATAGAAACTTATATTTGAACCATATCTCTATTTCTAAACTAAATCTTAATAATAATATTCAACACTCCCCCTCAAGCTGGAGCATAAATATCTAATGCATCCAGCTTGTTACATATGTATTGTATCCTAGGACCTCGTAAAGACTTAGTTAACATATCTGCAAGTTGATCCCTAGATTGAACATAGGAAGTCTTGATGACACCTGAGAGGATCTTCTCTCTGATAAAATGGCAGTCAACCTCTATATGTTTGGTCCTCTCATGAAAAATTGGATTCGAGGAAAGATACAAAGCTGATTGGTTATCACAAGCAAGCTCCATAGGACCTAACTCACAAAACTTTAACTCCTGAAGCAAGTGCTTTAACCAGAGCAATTCGCACGTAGCGTTAGCCATAGCATGATACTCTGCTTCTGTACTAGACCTTGCTACTACTGTTTGTTTCTTGCTTTTCCAGGAAATTAGATTTCCTCCAATAAGAACACAATAACCTGTAGTGGATCTTCTATCACTAACATCCCCTGCCCAGTCTGCATCAGCATATGCAAGGACATCAGTATGACCCTTGTCTGTATAGACAAGCCCCTTTCCAGGTGATCCTTTAATGTATTTTAGGATCCGAATGACTGCATTCCAATGACTATCACATGGTGAATTAAGAAACTGACTCACAACTCTAACTGGGAAGGCAATGTCAGGTCTAGTCATTGTAAGATAATTCAACTTCCCAACTAACCTTCTATATCTCCCTGGATCAGGATATGGCTCCCCCTGATTAGGAAGAAGCTTCACATTGGGGTCCATAGGTGTGTCAACAGGTTTACAATCAAGCATTCCAGTTTCCTCTAGAATATCAAGAACATATTTCCTTTGAGAAATAGCAATACCTACCTTTGATTGTGCCACCTCAATCCCAAGAAAGTATCGTAACTGACCAAGATCTTTAGTTTGAAAGTTCTTGAACAAGTGTTGTTTCAGCTCCTTAATACCCTTTTGATCATCACCTGTAATGACAATATCGTCCACATACACCACAAGATAAATTGATTGATTGGATGATGAGCGTTTAAGAAACACAGAATGATCGGCTTCACAACGAATCATGCCAAACTCTTGAATGACTTTGCTAAACTTCCCAAACCAAGCTCGAGGTGACTGCTTCAAACCATATAGAGATTTCTTCAACCGGCAAACCTTACCTAACTCCCCCTGAGCAACAAACCCAGGTGGTTGCTCCATATAAATCTCCTCCTCCAAATCACCATGTAAGAAAGCATTCTTAATATCAAGTTGATACAACGGCCAATGGCGAATGGCAGCAATGGCTATAAATAAACGAACAGATGCCATCTTAGCAACGGGAGAGAAAGTATCACCATAATCCAGACCATAGATCTGAGTGTACCCTTTAGCAACAAGTCGGGCTTTAAGCGGTCCACTTGTCCATCAGGGCCAACCTTAATGGTAAAGACCCATCGACATCCAACTGTAGATTTACCATGAGGAAGTGGAAGAAGTGTCCACGTATGATTGGCCTCCAAGGCAGTCATCTCATCAGTCATAGCTTGTCTCCATCCAGGATGAGAAAGTGCTTCTTGAACAGTTTTAGGTACAGTAACAGAAGATAAGGCAGAAACAAAGGAACAATAGGAAGGTGATATTCTGTGATAACTGAGAAAGTTATAAATAGGATGAGGATTAAGGGTGGAACGATTACCTTTACGAAGAGCAATAGGTTGATCATCAAGAGAATTAGGGAGGACCGCAGCAGGAGGAGATGTTGGAGTTGGAGCTGAATCACAAGTCTCAACTGTAGAAGAAGGCCCTGATGTGTTTGATCGTCGTCGCTCATAGTAATACCAAAACGTCGTGAGTCAATGAGTGGCACAGGTAATACCGGGGAATGAATAACAGGGTCAATAAAGTCCGGCGAAGCCACGTCGGATGCTGAGTCAAAGAATGGTTTATCCTCAAAGAATGTAACATCCGCACTCACATAGAAGCGGTGTGTAGTGGGTGAGTAACACCGGTATCCCTTCTGACAGCGAGAGTACCCAAGAAATATACATTTAATAGCTCGTGCAGTCATCTTGTCACATCCAGGGGAAAGATTATGAACAAAGCAGGTAGAGCCAAACACCCGGGGAGGAACAGCATAAAGAGTGGCTTGAGGATGCAAAATACTGTGAGGGGCCTTATTACCAAGAACAACAGATGGCATGCGATTGATTAAATAACATGCTGTAAGAATAGCATCACTCCAAAACTTCAATGGTACTTTAGCAGTTATTAATAAAGTTTGAGCTGTGTCTACCAAATGACGATGCTTACGTTCAGCCACACCATTTTGTTGTGGTGTATGAGGGCAACTGGACTGATGAATGATGCCATGAGATGCCATGAATGAAGTAAACTGCGCAGAAAAATATTCTTTTGCATTATCGCTGCGTAAAGCTCGAAGAGTCTTGCCAAATTGATTCTTAATCTCAAAACAAAAGGTTTTAAAAACTTCAAATAACTCAGAACGATCTTTCATTAAAAATAACCAAGTACATCTTGAAAAGTCATCAATAAAGGTAACATAATACTTAAATCCTAAAACTGACGTAAAACGACTTGGACCCCATACATCAGAATGAACGAGGTCAAACGGTGATACTGCAGGACGACTAATACTAGATGGAAAGGATGCCCTAACATGTTTTCCAAGTTGACATGACTCACACTCCAATGTCTTCAAATGAGAAAGCTTCGGAACCATTTGCTTCAACCTTTCAAGACTTGGGTGACCCAACCGACGATGTAAAAGATCAGGAGACTCAAAGACTGCGCATAGTGTTGATAGATGAGGTTGCATGTAATAGAGACCACGTGATTCATATCCAACTCCAATCGTCTTCCCTGTACTCCGGTCCTGTATAAGAAAAGAATCAGAAACAAAGGTTATCGAACAATTCAAACTACGAGTAAGTCGACTTATGGAAATTAAATTAAAAGGGGAACCGGGTACAAATAAGACTGAATCTAAGGACAAAGAGGAAAGGGGTGAAGCTTGACCAATGCCCATGAATTGTGCTTTAGATCCATCAGCAAGAGTAACACTATGAGGTGCTTTAGGAGGTGTCAAATTATTGAAAAAGGAAGGATTACCAGCCATATGATCAGAAGCACCGGAATCTAAAATCCACGATCCTGCAGATTGAGAGAAACAAAGGGTAGAATTACCAGCATGCGCTACGGTGGTTGAGGAAGAGGATTGTTGAGTTGCCTTAAGTTGAAGAAATTCCTTGTATTCACTAGGAGAAAGACGATGTTCCTCAGATTCGAGCTTTTGTTCAGTAGCATGTACCGAAGATTGAGCAACAGTGGCAGTTTTGTTAGGAAACTCAACTATGTGGTAGCAACGATCCTGAGTGTGGCCGTCCCTATCGCAATAGGAACAATGAAGATTGCCTCTTCCTCTACCACGACCTCCATCTCTACCTCCATCTCTGCTTCCACGACCTCGACCTCGACCTCGACCAAAGGAGTTAGAGGCCAAAACAGATGACTCAGAAGATGTGTGAGAATCAATCTCTGGTGGCGGAACCCTAATCAAACGACCAATAAGCTCGGCAACAGTAGGGATACTAGGATTTGTCAAAGTTTGATTCCGAATAGATTCATAGTCTTTATGGAGGCCATGGAGAACAAGTACCATGAGCAGATTATCAATTTTCTTTTTCATTTCCTTTACATCATCCTTTTTCCAACATCAGTTTGACTTCATCACAAAGAGATTGAGCCTTCTTCAGATAGGATGGCAGATCAGTATCTGTCATATGAAGAGATGATATACCTCGAGCTGTCTCATAAAGCCTCTGAACATCATTAGCATAAAAGGTTTCAGCTGTCTTCCAGATGTCGTAACAAGTTTTGTAAGTGCGAAAGTGAAGCATCAAACTCGGTTCAATCGACTTCCATAACAAGGATACAAGCTGAGCATCAACTTTCTTCCAATCGTCTCTTTTAGTAGCATCAATGTCAGAAACCTTGGTAGAAAGATGGTCAGATAATCCCTGACCAACAAACCAAATGTCAACAGCATCACGCCAACTCAAATAGTTCTTCCCATCAAGCTTTTCCGAGGTAATTTTAGGAGATCCGGAAAAAGCATAAGACACCAAACTCTTCTTCTCTTCAGCCATGAGGAAAAGAGGAATAAAATACCAAAAAGACAAAGCACCAATAAACAAAATTGGGCAAACGATGAGAGACGTCAAAGAGGACGTCTAAACAAGGTCAAAACAGAGCACCTAAACCAAACCAAACCAAACAGGTGCAAAATAGAGCACCTAAAATAAACCAAACCTGACTAACGATGAGAGACGGCACAAAGAACGTCCAAACAGGGTCAAAACAGAAGACCCACAAACCAAAAGTGGCCAAAACGGAAAGAGGAAGGCCGACCGGTCACAACCGTGGCAGAACGGCGCCGGAAAACTGGCTGTAAGGCCGCGCGTGGATCCCACGCGCCGGTGAACCTGCGGAAGTGTGGCGGCGCGTGAAGGCGCGTGGAGGTCTGTTTGGCGGCGGTACTCCGGCAGATGGTGGATCGGCGGCCTCTGGCTTGATTCCGGGTGGCTGTGTCGTCACTTGACAAGCTTGAAAAATATGGGTCAGCAGCACTTGCGGCTGTAACCCAGAACCAGAAAAAAAAGAACGCTCAAGGGAAAACTAGGGCTCTAGATACCATGTTGAATCTGATAAAATATTTCTTGTATCTTATTCATTGATAAACTTGTACAATATATATAGATGTTAAAAGATATCAAAACTATATCTATCTAAATCTAAAAGATATAATCTAAAAGATACTAATCTATAATAGAAACTTATATTTGAACCATATCTCTATTTCTAAACTAAATCTTAATAATAATATTCAACAGATCCCGATGTGGTTTTTCTTATGGAAACCAAGTTATACGCAGCCGAGGCTCTTCGTCATAGAGGTATTTGTGGGTTACAAAACATCTTTCCAGTTCAGTGTGCAGGGAGAGGGAGATCTAGAGCAGGAGGTCTTTGTTTGTGGTGGCGTAGTGATATTCAACTTGAGGTTCTTAATGCATCTTTGAATCACATTTTGTGCAATATTCTGCATCCAGAGGAGCAAAATCATATGCTCATGGTGGGTTTATATGGCTTCCCGGAGGAGCGTCGTAAGATCGACACATGGAACCTTATAAAAGGTTTAATGCCGAGCAGCTCCATGGCTTGTCTTGTTATTGGTGATTTTAATGACGTCCTTTCCCCCTTTGACAAATTGGGTGGGGACCCGCCTGACCTAAGTCACATTCAGTGGGTTAATCAAGTGTGTAGTGACTGTGGGTTGAGGGAGGTTGATTTCTCCGGGAAACGCTTTACTTGGTCTAATAATAGAACAACTCTAGGGACGATTGAGGAGCGCCTTGATTTGGCTCTTGTTAATGATGAGTGGAACGCTTTATGGCCAGCAACCTCTTTAGTGCACTTTCAGAGGCACCAGTCAGATCATAGTCCGATTCTTCTGACCTGTGGTGCTCGCAGAGGTCGGAAAGAGCTGAAGAGGACTCGACTTTTCAGATTTGAAGAAATGTGGCTTCAGGAAGGGAATGAGTGTGCGGAAGTGGTAGCAGAGACTTGGTGTAACGGAGGTCCTGATCTCCTTTCCAGACTTTCTGAGGTTAGTAGTGCTCTTGACGGTTGGGGGAAAGCTAAATTTGGGGATTTACCGAGGAAAATTTCAGATCAGCAAGCCTGGTTACAAGAGCTTCAGCGGAAAACACAAACTGAACAAGTGATTATGGCGTCTCATGAGGCGGCAAAGGAACTAGACTCTTTGTTAGAACAAGAAGAGATTTGGTGGAGCCAGAGATCGCGGGCAACTTGGCTCAAACACGGGGATAAAAATTCAAAGTTTTTCCATCATAAAGCATCCCAACGGAGGAAGAGGAATATGATCGAGTTGATTAGAGATGATAGAGGCAGAAAATACGAAGAGGACAAAGATATATCGAGTGTCCTAATGGACTATTTTACTAACCTTTTTGCCACTTCAAACCCTTCGGGGGTGGAGGAGGCCACTTCTCTTGTTGCAGGTCGCATCTCACCCTCCCATTTGGAAACTCTTTCAGAGCCTTTTACAAAGGAGGAGGTTGAACAAGCCCTATTTCAGATGCACCCGACAAAGCACCAGGTTTGGATGGCCTCCCAGCGCTTTTCTATCAAAAATTTTGGCATGTTATAGGGGAGGAGGTAGATGATTTTTGCCTGCAAATTCTTAGAGGTGACGTATCACCAGGTATCATTAACCATACTTTATTGGTTCTTATCCCTAAGATTAAAAAGTCTGAGCATGCCACGCATTTTAGGCCAATCAGCTTATGCAATGTTATATTTAAAGTTGTAACCAAGACAATTGCAAATAGACTGAAGTTGATTTTATCAGACTTAATTTGTGAAAACCAGAGTGCCTTTGTTCCAGGGCGTTTGATAACCGATAATGCTTTGATAGCATATGAGTGCTTTCATTTTATGAAGAAGAAAATCACTGGCCGCAATGGCATTATGGCGCTTAAATTGGACATGTCCAAAGCGTATGACCGTATTGAATGGTCCTTTTTGGAGTCGGTTCTTAAGAGTATGGGTTTTCCAGCAGCGTGGGTAAGTTTAATTATGAATTGTGTGACATCATTGTCCTTTTCTATTATGCTGAATGGGAACCCTCAGCCTAGCTTCACCCCGCAGAGGGGGCTAAGGCAAGGGGATCCTCTGTCCCCATACTTGTTTATTTTATGTTGAGAGGTTTTCTCAGCCATGATTGAAAAATCTATTATGTCCTCTCAGCTTAGTGGCATTAAAATTAGTAGGCGTGCTCCTGTTATTTCACACTTGCTCTTTGCAGATGATAGTGTGATGTTTGCACGTGCGAGGGTGGAAGAGGCCCAGTGTTTGAAGCAGATCCTTGCTACCTATGAACGAGTTTCTGGCCAGATGATCAACCTTGATAAGTCTATGCTTTCCGTGAGCCGAAATGTGCATGATAATTGTTTCCATGAGCTTAAGCAGCTGTTGAATGTTAAGGCGGTTGAAGGTTATGACAAGTATTTGGGTTTACCAACTATCATCGGTAAGTCTAAAACCCAAATATTTAATTTTGTCAAGGAAAGAGTTTGGAAAAAGCTTAAAGGGTGGAAGGAAAAGTTTCTTTCAAGAGCTGGGAGGGAAATTTTAACTAAACCTGTGGCACAAGCAATTCCTTCTTATGTTATGTCTTGCTTTGTCTTGCCTGATGGTATTTGTGCATATATTGACCGCATGATTTCCAAGTTTTTCTGGGGCGGCGATCCAGCTCGCCAAAGCTTACATTGGACCAAGTGGGAAAATCTTTGTAAAGGAAAAATGGAAGGTGGCCTTGGCTTTTGAGATTTCAAATCTTTTAATTTGGCCTTAGTGGGCAAGAATTGGTGGCGAATTTATACACATCCGGATTGTTTGATGGCTTGTGTCTTCAAGGCGGTATATTTTAATAGTGGTGACATTCGTGGGGCTAAGAAAGGCTACCGTCCAAGCTTTGCATGGACAAGCATTATGAAGACTAGTTGGATTTTTGAACGGGGAGGTATGTGGCGCATTGGTGATGGAACACAGGTCAATATTTGGACTGATAAATGGGAGCCGAATGGAGCACCCCTCGGTTATAGACAGGATCTTGTTAACGAGATGGCTCTATCAAAAGTTGCATCGTTGATTGATCATGAGAGGCACCGTTGGCGGAGGGACTTGGTAGAGTTTGTCTTTAGTCCAAGCACAGCGGAGCTTATCCTATCCATTCCTTTGAGCTTAAATGGGGGCCGTGATATTTTATTTTGGCCAGAAGCCTCCAATGGACATTACACATCCAAGGCTGGGTATGTTTTTCTGAGAAAGTTAGCAAGCATTGAGGCTCCTTCCTCGTCCACGGCGGTTGGATTTAGTCCCGGGTTCTGGAAAGGTTTTTGGGCTACCTCTGCATTGCCTAGATGCAAGGAGAAATGCTGGAGAGCTGTCTCGGGTTACTTGCCTCTGAGAGATAGGCTGTTCCGGCGACACGTTGATGTTGATCCAGGTTGTTGTTTGTGCTCGGGTGAGAACGAGACCGCGGAGCATCTTTTCATGCTTTGCCCAGCAGCGAAGCAGGTCTGGTACGCGTCATCCTTGTCTCTTCGAGTCGACAGCTTCATTGCTTTTGCAGATTTCTGGACGTGGGTGGTCGAGCAAGGCGATTCCGAATTCATTTCCACTGTCCAGACGATTATTTATGCAATATGGGAGGCCAGAAATCAGGTGCAGTTCCAACAGCGCACTTTCTCTGTCACCGGTGTCCTCCGTCGCGTTGCTGCCATGAATAGTGCGTCTCAAGAGAGCGACGGTGGTCCACGGACGGGTTCCAGACCAGCACGGTGGAAGAGGCCACAACCAGGTACCATAAAGTGCAATTTTGATGCTTCTTTCCGAGGGGGTGGCACCGCGGGCCTTGGCATGGTTGCTCGCAACTCAGAGGGCGAGGCAATGGCTGCAGCATGCTCTTTTCCTGCCCCTATTAGCTCCCCTCTTTTGGCGGAAGCTATGGCTATGCGATGGACGATGCAGTTAGCAATTGACTTGGGTTTTCGTCGGATTGTCTTAGAGATGGATTGCTTGAATCTCTTTAACGCTTGGAGGACGATTGAGGAGGATCGATCTTATTTGAGTATTCTTATTAGAGATTGTCGTTTATTAATTTCAGCTTTTGAGTTTGTTTCTCTCTGTTTTGTCCGTCGCACGGGTAATGTCGTTGCTGACTTTTTGGCTCGGAACGCGGACACTTATGCCAATATGGTTTGGGTGGAAGAGGTTCCTTTAGCCGCCCTCCCGTTGCTTGATGCTGATGTAATAAACCTTGAGCCAGATGGCGTTTAATATATTTCATGTTTACTTTCAAAAAAAAAATACTTCTTTGTGCCCAAGGTTCCAAGCATGATGAAGACATCCAAACATATCCATATCGCAGACACTGGCAGAAGAGGCGGTTAATTTCCTCTAATGTTACCACATCTCTCCTTTTATTTGGCTGAAAAATGAATGAAAAGAGAGAAAGTCACTTTTTTTATAATGAAAAAAAAAACATTTTTATCCCTCCATATATAATATTACTAAAAATGTTTTCCGATGTATCAAAAAATAATATTACTAAAAATAAAAATAAGGGCATAATGTGAAAATAAAAAAGTTAGAGCACATCTATCAAACTTTCTTCGCATGAGAGGAGAGACCACATAAAGTTCTAGAGACAACCCTCTGACATTTTTCTCAACAGTGTCGTTGAACAACCATGCTAGGTGGAAAACCACTCCTCTCACCTATTTCTCTCTTTTACCAAAGTTCACTCTAATAAACAATGTGTAGAAGTTTCATTGGTCTACCGTTAGAAAGTACAAAAACAAAAATGATGTGTTATTGTCTCATTTAATACTTTTAATAGTAAGCACTCTAAAAATGGTTCCTACTAGGGTGGGCTAATTTCATTTTGGTCCACCGGTGGACCAGAGGATAATTTTGACATTTCCTCTTCCCTTTTACCCTTTTCCTCTTCCTGCTCTCTTTCCCTTTCCCTTTTCGGTTTTTCCTCTTCCCCCACCTCTTCCTAACCAGCCACCGGTCCACCGCCAACCCCAGCCATCTCTGTCCACTTCTTCCTAATCGTTCCTTTCTTCATTCAGATAGGAAATGGACTGAAGTGGATGACCAAAACACACCCCTCCAAATCTTCATCCAATCGTTGCACCTCCAACAACTCCGTCACGAATCCGTCACCGGCGATCAAACCCTCGCCGACTTGAAACGCTCTGTTTCCGGAATCACACCACCTATCCTCCTTCTACTTAACCCTCCATGGCAAACCCCTCCCTTAACCCTCCGAATTGCTCCTCTTTCCAACCTCGTCCTCTGACCCCGCCTCCGCGGCGGTGTCGCAAACGACGCCGCAATGGGCGCCGAGTCCCGCGACGGCTACCTGAACATATATGCGGAGAGGGTAGGTTTTGATGGGGTTATGGGGATAGCCGGTGGGGGTGGTTTTATGGGTTTTGGGGGTGGGGGTTTGTTGCTTCCTCTTCTGAGTTGCCATTTTTGGACATGCATCTGTGTTGATTCACTTCTGGTTAATAGTTTGTTATGTAGAACATTTTTCCTACTGGATTTTCTTTGACTGATTCAATGATTTCCTACTGGTGAGGGCTTGTCGTTGAGGTAAGGAAAGGCTGAGGGTTCGTTGTTGTAGTGGTTTATTGGTGGGATTGTGGGAAGAGGGGTGGGAGATGGATCTGGGGAAGAAAGAAGAAAAAGATGAAGTTCTGGGGGTTGATTATGGAAGCCACCGTCATTTTCCAAGGGAGAAGACTTACAGTGTTTGTGTTGTTGGGGCTGGATTCTTGACTTCTGGGGTTGGCTGAGGTTCCTAACTTCTGCTACTCTGCATCTGGTTCTTAACTTCTGCATCAGGGTCGGAGCTCGCGAGGGAGGGGGCGGGGGTATGCTCCGGCGGAAGGTGGTGGTTGTGGCGGAGGAGGTTGCAGAACCAGTAAAAATGGAGAAGAAGAAGGGAGGGGTGTATTTCCACTTTTGCCCTTTTATCATCCATCAAATCCTAGCCATTCAAATAAAGAATATTCCAAGATTCTTAAATCAAACGGTGTGTAGGCCTGGTCCACCGGTGGACTAAAATAAAACTTGCCCACCCTAGTAGGAACCTCTAAAAATTATAAATTATGGTTAGAAAAGGTGTGTAACTAGAACTTTTGTATATGTAGAAAGTTTGGTTTGACTTGGAATAAATATCTAAAGATATGGTTATCTCATAGGATTGTGTTATCAAAATATATTTGATTAAGTGGTGCTATTATAAGATTGTGTTGTGTTGTTTTAATGATTAATTTTCACTATTCTTGTGGTAGTGAAGATTCAATACTCCTTTCCTCACAACACATTCAGGATGTGTTTGAATTGATGGTGGAGAATGAAATGAAACTGTATGTGTTAAAATACTTTTATGTTCTTTTTATTTAGTTTTCTTAAATGATGATGAAATTGAATCGAAGATGATTGAATCCATTTCATTATTTCCCATCAGTTTTTTTATCTCTAATTTAGATGGAAGAGAAAGGAATACATCTACTCATGATTGAATCCATTTAATCTCATTTCATTATTTCCCATCAGTTTTTTTATCTCTAATTTAGATGGAAGAGAAAGGAATACATCTACTCATAACTACTTCATTTTCATACCTCTCGCGTGTGACTAATTTATTTTTTAAAAGTTAACACATATTTTGAAAGTTCATGCAAATATGTTGACTTAAAAAAAACTATCATGTGTTTAGGGAGTATATTGTTAGTACTTCTAACAAATCTTTCATTTTATAGTATTGGCTATCATGATGAAATTTTGTAGAATTTTATTTTTGAAAATATTAAATTATATGGAAAGTAAACTATAAGGAGATTTTTTGTTTTTATTTTTATTTTTAATTGTTTCTATCATTTAACAAAAAAATGTTTTGTTTACACTCTGGTATCTACACTTTGTATAGAGAAATAAGAAGAGAAAAAGGGAATTAAGAGAATAGTAGATGATGTGATAGGTAGAGGTATTCATAACTGATCCAATCCAAACAAAACCACAAAATCGATCCAAATAAACTAAAATCCAATCGAACCGAAAACCGAAAGAAACTGAATTTTTTTATTGGGTCGAATTGGATTTCATATTTGATTTCCTAACCGAACATTTACAAATATATACAATTTTATTTGTACCTTTATTATATTATTCATACTTACATGTTTACATTTTTATATGTTTATATATTTATGATATGACACGTGCATATTTATAAAAATATACTTGATTAATAAGAGTTTCAAGTAATTATTTAAATAAATATGCATCAAAGTGAATAAACATAATTATAATTTTTTAAAAAATATTGACTATATGATAATTTATGAATGTCGAATTTATGCTATAAATTATACATTGTTGTATTGATTATTTTATTATTATACATTCTTAAGATTTATACACTATAATATCAAAGGAAAAAAAAGTAAAAAAAAAATGGAAAATCCAATCCAAACTGCTATACATTAGATCGGATCGGTTCGTATTTGAATTCTAATATAAATTCATTGGATGATAAAATAAAAAATCTATGAAATTGGATCGGATGATTTTTTTCCTTCAAAACTGAACTAATCTAATCCACAAACACCCCTAATAATAGAAAAAGATGAGAGATATACGAAAAAATAAGTGAAAATAAGATAAAAAAGGAATAAAGCGTAACATATGACACCTAATCTCTCATTGTCCAACAACAAATGGCAAAGTTCTTACCTTAAACGTGATCAGCAATGTAACATGTGGCTAAGAATTGCACACGAATCGTGCAAGCTACAACTATAGTAGTAACACACACCTGAAGTTGTCTTTCTTCCATGTGGCTACTACCAACCATTTCCTTCACTTTCCTTCCCAACCAAACCAACACTAGCCATGGCATTGATCAACCAATTCATCTTCCCCACTCAAACATGCTTCCCTTTGCATGTTTCAGCTTCACAATCCAAGCAAGTACTGCTTTGGTCTCTTACCTCAAACCCCTTCAAACCAGTTTTGCCATCATCAAGAAGGAAAAACACCAAGTGGGGTGCCACTGCAGACATCAAAACCGCACCTTTACTTGATGGGGAAGAAGATCACAAGGTTCTTGTTGGTCCTTCTAGCGAGGAGGAGCGAAGAGGTGACAGGGTTGTTGCAGATTATGACTGGACAGAGGAATGGTACCCTCTGTACCTCACTAAGAATGTTCCTGAAGATGCGCCTCTTGGTCTCAAAGTGTTTGATAAGGACCTTGTGTTGTTTAGAGATGGGAATGGCGAGTTTCGTTGTTATGAAGATCGATGCCCCCACAGGTGAGTGACGCACTGCACCTTTTTTCCTTGGTTTCTGCTGCACATGATGATTGTTGTTTTAGCTAGGTTGAATTTGCTTTCAAGTGCCATCTGGGGTCAGTGGATCACATCTCATAAGGAGGAATTCATAATTAATTTTGCTAAAGCTGCATGCAATTTGATTAAGTGGCGTTGAAGAGTTTTTCCTGAGTTGATTTGAACTTATCTTGACATAAGTACTTAGTTAACCTTATAAAGATGACACTTTTTGAGTTTATTTCAATACACTTTTGAATATAAGCTTATGCTGAAATGTGTACTGATATAAGCTCTGCTGTCATAAATACTTATAGAGCAAGCATTTAATTTACCAAAATTTTCACTATAGATAGGTCCACCATCACTCAATTAGTGCAGATTTTTAGCTTCACCTTATATACTTAGTGTTTTTGTAAATCAGGACAAGATATGGTAAAGCGGGATGCACACCCGAGGTTGCTGTTAGTCTTTCTGGTTGATGTAGAAATATGATCCTCTGATCCTGTGTTGGCCTTAAAAACAGCCAAACAGGTTATATGCTTGATAGTTAGGATATGGATGTTAATCCTGAATTTAATTTGAAAGGTGCCAAGTGTGACTAATTATACGGACTTAATTTCACTAATAATGCATTCATGTGAAGTGACCTTGCAATCTGAGTTGGCATGTGAGTTAATATTATATGCCAGATGAGATGAAGAGGCCTACAAACTTGGCAGTCTGTGAAATTCTGATTCCATATTTGTCAAATTGCTGGATCTTAACTTCTGTATGATTCAGGTTAGCAAAACTATCTGAAGGCCAGTTAATTGATGGAAGGATCGAATGCCTATACCATGGATGGCAATTTGAAGGCGAGGGAAAATGTGTGAAGATACCTCAGGTTGGCTATCCATCTGAAGTTATCCACAGCTATATCAAACCCCCATAGTTGCTTCCAAGCATAATAATTGTTTTTCTGTTTTTAACAGCTTCCAGCTGATGCCAAAATTCCTAAGTCAGCCTGTGTTAAAACATATGAGGCGAGGGACTCTCAAGGTGTTATTTGGGTATGGATGTCTCTAAAGACACCTCCAAATGTCAGTAAGATACCCTGGTTTGAGAACTTCGCGAGGCCAGGGTTTCAAGATGTCTCAACAACTCATGAACTCCCATATGATCATTCTATTCTTCTGGAAAACCTGATGGATCCTGCACATGTCCCAATCTCACATGATAGAACGGACTGGACTGCAAAAAGAGAGGATGCACAGCCACTGTCTTTTGAGGTGGCTGAACGAACCGATAGAGGGTTTGCAGGTTGGTGGGGCAGAGAGAAAGATGGCTCCAGGCCTAATTTCTTACGGTTCGGGGCTCCTTGTGTTCTGCAAAACAACAGAGAAATTGTTGATAAAAATGGTGAGACAAACTACTTCAGCGGTCTGTTCCTATGTAGACCAACTGGGCAAGGGAAATCCATGCTGATAGTGAGGTTCGGAACAACGAAAAGAACTCCAGTCGCAAAACTGTTTCCTGAATGGTACTTCCATCAG